>NW_026030445.1:0-297 GCF_019186545.1 Solanum stenotomum
ACGACCTAACAACTCTTTTGGGATTTGGGTGGATTGAAGAGTCGTCACCTAACGAATTAAGGCGCGTTAGGGCACCATTCTAACCTAACTAAGTCTAGCTAAGGTCAACGAACCAGAGATCAGGGTAAGGGTTCAAATTACCTCGAGGGGAAGGTGTTAGGCATCCCTCGAGGTCCACAAATGTGGGTCCCGGCCGTATCTCATGCAATATGTGGGGGTTACAAGTAGCAATTAAGGTCACTTCATTATTTGGTTATTTAGTTAGCATAGTTACTAAGTGATAAATAATATTAACAA
>NW_026030446.1:0-227 GCF_019186545.1 Solanum stenotomum
AGCTTAGTGATAAAGAGCATATAAAATCAACTAAAGTATCTGTATTAGTTACAGGGGTAGGGCATTCCAACTAAACAAATTAGCTAAATAATTAGACTTCAGATAAGAGGTTTGAGTTTTTGTGCTAGCAAAGCATCTGGTGTTGCTTTCTGTCCATAAATACCAAAAGATGACTGATGGGACCATTCCCCAAATCTTTTTGATGATTTTATCAACTCTCCAAAAAT
>NW_026030447.1:0-1782 GCF_019186545.1 Solanum stenotomum
TATTGGACAGTTCTTCAAGGGGAGTGAAATAGAGATAGCTACATGTGTTGGCAGCCAAGGTTCTGCCACTCTCTTCCAAAGATTAAAAGAAGGTTACAAAAATAGTAATTGAAGGAGAATAACAGATTTAGATAACCAAGGTAAGGGCACTGCCACAACCTCTAATTATTAGTTTATTTGAGAATTCTAGACTTACTTTTTTATTGCAACTCATTGAATGGTGATTGAAAACCATATATTCAAGTCTTTTGATTATTTTTTAGTGTTGAGGACTGCTATTGTATTGATTTGTTTTAGAATTTCGAAACGAATAAAATATCAAAATTTTACATTTATTCAAGATTGCCTGAAAAATATAAAAAAATTGAAATCGTAAATGTCTGAAAAATATAAAAATCAAGAAAAAGAAATAAAAACACCTCAACAAATTCCCGAATCACACAAGTAACCTTAGAATATCGATACGAATAAAATATCACAGATTGACGGGTTAGTGTGAGCTTATCCATGCGGTTATGCACTCTTTGAATATGAATCCGTTTTCTGAAAGATCCTGGCAGGGACAAGAAGGAAAGTAAAAACCCCCGATAAGAAAAAACAATCAGCCGCTATCACCGATCGAAACTCAAATCGAATGGTGGAGTACTATTCTACCACAACGAGATAGGCATCATCGAATCGTAGGCCGATAGGTATAGTAATAAAGGCTTCCTGGCGTGTTCAGAGCATTGTCCGACTGAGTGGGCAGCGCCTACCAAGCAAAGCTTTCTTGAAGAGGCACAAAATTTCACATTTTTTTGCGATTATCAGGAAAATATCAAAAAAATTAATTCGTAACCGTCTGAAAAATATAAAAATAAAAGAAAGACATAAAAACGCCTCAAAAATTCTCGAATCGCACCTGTCACCTTAGAATATCGATAATAATAAAAGATCAAAATTTCACATTTTCTTGTGACTGCCCAAAAAATATCAAAAAATTTAATTTGTAAACGTTCTAAAAATATAAAAATCAAGAAAAGGACATATAAATAACACAAAAATTTCTAAATTGCACAAGTCACCTTAGAATATCGACACGAATAAAATATCAAAATTTCACATTTTTTCGTGACTGCCTGAAATATATCAAATATTATAATTTGTAAACGTCTGAAAAATATAACAATAAAAAAAGTGATAAAAACACCTCAAAAAATTCTCGAATCGAACTAGTCACCTTAGAATATCGATACGAATAAAATATCAAAATTTCACATTTTTTCTTGACTACCTAAAAAATATCAAAAATTTTAATTTGTAAACGTCTGAAAAATATAAAAATCAAGAAAAAGACATTAAAAACCTCAAATGATTCCCGAAACGCACCTGTCACTTTAGAATATTTAATACGAATAAAATATCAAAATTTTACATTTTTTTGTGGTTGCCCTAAAAATATCAAAAAGTATGATTCGTAAACGTCCAAAAAATATAAGAATCACGAAAAATACATTAAAACACCTCAAAAAATTCTCAAATCGTACCTGTCACCTTAGAATATCGATACGAATAAAATATCAACATTTCACATTTTTTCGTGACTGCTCGAGAAATATCAAAAAAATTTATTCGTAAACGTTCGAAAAAAAACCTAAATTTAACATTTTTCTTTACTGCCCGAAAAATATAAAGAAAATTAAATCGTAAACATCCGAAAAATATAAAAATCAAGAAAAAAACATTAAAACATCTCAAAAAATTCCCAAATAGCACATGCCACCTTAGAATATTGATACGAAT
>NW_026030448.1:0-402 GCF_019186545.1 Solanum stenotomum
CAGTAAAAGCCGTTTTTGGGAAAATGGGCACGCGTAAACCGCCTTTAGGCAGTTTGGTTGCGTAGATCTCGCAAAAATACGCGCATTCAAAAAAAAAAATCGCCTGAAACGGACACCCGAGGCCCGAGTTATGGCCGTTTGAAGTTTCCCAAATTCAAAGCCACCTTCCACCTTTAAGGTGCTGAATTTCAAACGGCCGTAACTTTCGGCTCGAACGTCCGTTTGACGCAATCTTTTTTTTGAAACCTCGTATTTTTTCGAGACGTATATGAGGAACCCATCGCCTTTGTCTGAATTTCCTTTTATTTTTTTTCATCATATTTCCGCGCACGTAGAAATCAGTAAAAGGCGTTTTTGGGAAAATCGGCACGCACAAAACCGCCTTTAGGCAGTTTGGTTGCG
>NW_026030449.1:0-402 GCF_019186545.1 Solanum stenotomum
AAAAATGATTGCGTCAAACGGACGTTCGTGCCGAAAGTTACGGCCTTTTGAAATTAAGCATCTTAAGGGTGGAAGGTGGCTTTGAATTTATGAAACTTCAAACGGCCATAACTCGGTCCTCGGGTGTCCGTTTCAGGCGATTTTTTTTTTAATCCGCGTATTTTTTCCAGACCTACGCAACCAAACAGCCTAAAGGGGGTTTGCGCGTGCCGATTTTCCAAAAAACTCCTTTTACTGATTCTTAAACGCGTCGAAATATGATGAAAAAAATTAAAGGAAATTCAGACAAAGGCGATGGGTTCTTCTTATAGATCTCAAAAAAATACTAGGTTTCAAAGAAAAGATTGCGTCAAACGGACGTTCGTGCCGAAAGTTACGGCCATTTGAAATTCTGCATCTTAA
>NW_026030450.1:0-446 GCF_019186545.1 Solanum stenotomum
TAGTTTCCTTGTACTGTATTTTGAATAGTAATAATAGTAATAATTTGTGGAATTGCGATGGACTTGGTGGGCTGATATATATATATATATACTCCCTCCGTCCCTATTTACTTGTCCATATTTTCTTTTTTAGTTGTCCCTATTTAGTTGTCCATTTTGACAAATCAAGAAAGGACAACAAATTTTTTCCTATTATACCCTTATTTACACTTCTTGAAAATTGTAAAAGTGTATGTTGTTTCCCTCCAATTTATTTCACTTGAATTCAAATAAGTGGTTGTAATTTTGAAGTGAAAAGTTGTCATAAGGGTAAAATTGTAACTTCACTGTGCTAATCATTGTTGCCTTAATCTGTGTGTCATTTCTAAAGTGGACAACTAAAAAGGGACGGAGAGAGTATATAAGAAGTGCTAAATGGTCAGAAAATTTTGTGAGAATTTGGTTAG
>NW_026030451.1:0-446 GCF_019186545.1 Solanum stenotomum
ATGGTTTCTTTATGTTTAGGGATAAGGCAAAAGGTTTAGGGTTAAGGGTTTAGGCCCTAAGGTACTATGGTTTAAGGTTTAGGGTTTAAGATTTCGGATTTTGGATTAAGGTTTTTTTTAGATTTTATGTTTTTTTTAGGAGTATTATTTTTATCATTAGGGTTTTTAAACGTTATTAGAGTTTCTTAAGGTTTATTAAGATTTTGGATTTCTTAAGATTGAGGGTTACTTAGGATTTAGGGCATAAGATTTTAAGTTTAGGATTTTTTTAGGGTTTAAGGTTTTAATGGGATTTATTGTGTTTTTTGGGGTATTATAGTTCTAGGGTTTAGAGTTTCTTAGTGTTTCATATGGTTTGGGGTTTAGGGTTTAGCCCTATAGTTTAGAGTTAAGGATTTAAAGTTTCTTAGGTTATAATATTTAGCGTTTAGGACTTCTTAGTGTTT
>NW_026030452.1:0-455 GCF_019186545.1 Solanum stenotomum
TAGAAGCAAGAACCCTTGGATGGCTTATTTGGAAGCTTTACGCTGCCGTAGTAACTTAACAAAAGGTTTCACTCGCAGTTCGAGGTTCAGGCTCTGTTCTTCCTGATGTTTCTTATTTACCCTCCTATAATGGTGTCAACATACAGAGTCCAGCCACCCCTGGGTTATATCACTTTATCTACGGGTAGTCAACATCCGCGGTTCGATGTCCGGGTTTTGTGCTATCCTTTGCAGAGTACAACTCTATCGGCGTATCTACTATAGGAAGAGTCACCTGCGGTTCGAGATCCAGGCTTTGTGTTTCCTTTTTTCATAGCTCAGGAATACAAACATTTCTATAATGCTTCGAGTCTACAAATCTCCTCTAGTCTTAGTTTACTTTTTCTGTGTATCTATCGGGCTTATGGGGATCCGTTTAGGTTTTTACTTCAATTTGAGCACGAGTGTACCTTCTG
>NW_026030453.1:0-725 GCF_019186545.1 Solanum stenotomum
TTAACCTATCATTTTTCGAGTCGTTACAACACATATATGATCAAACATCAAAACGAAAATAGGCAAATCTCATCAAATTTCTCAATAAAGAACTAGTGTTCTTGAATGGTCGATATTATCATAAAATCACCAGATTAAAGCTTGTAAATAAGCATATTCAACATAAAAATAGACGAGGTGATTTATTAATCAGTTCCATGTTATCAATCAAGGAATATAGATTTTGGTGCAAAACAGCAGTGACAGAGGGCCATTAAAAGCCAAATGATATGAAGTGCAATACAAGGAGGATAAAAAAGCTGAGAAACTAACATAGATTCACAAGGTGACAACACCTAGGAAAACACATCACCACAAAAACAGAGTTGTCACGACCCAAGCCTAGGGCCTAGACGTGACCGGCGAATGGGGAACCCGAAGGAACCCCAAACAAACCTCATAGCGTATCATTACACATCCTTGGTCGCGAAAGCAATTAAAATGACCATAAGCGATAAGCATAATCAAGGGGGAAATCGGGACTAAGGGAGCAAGAGAAAAAAAAGGAATGATACATAAATACCATAGATGAGTCAAGCTCAAGCATAATACACAACTTGTCCAACACCACCTCTAAACATGGGTACTTAGCGGGGGCCAGGACAAACTACCGGGCTCACCCTCATAGTCAAAACATAACTAAAAAGGAAAAGTCTCATACATAGCAAAAGATCATAAGCAACGTC
>NW_026030454.1:0-376 GCF_019186545.1 Solanum stenotomum
TATTTTCCCAGAAACGCGTTTTACTTATTTCTTACGCGCGAGCGGAAATATGATGAAAAAAATAAAAGGAAATTCAGACAAGGGCGATGGGTTCCTCACATAGATCTCGAAAAAATACGAGATTTCAAAAAAAAGATTGCGTCGAACGGACGTTCGAGCCGAAAGTTACGGCCGTTTGAAATTCAGCATCTTAAAGGTGGAAGGTGGCTTTGAATTTAGGAAACTTCAAACGGCCATAACTCGGGCCTCGGGTGTCCGTTTCAGGCGATTTTTTTTTTGAATCCGCGTATTTTTTCGAGATCTACGCAACCAAACTACCTAAAGGCGGTTTGCGAGTGCCGATTTTACGAGAAACGCGTTTTACTGATTCTTACGC
>NW_026030455.1:0-818 GCF_019186545.1 Solanum stenotomum
AAGAATATGAAGTCGGATTTTCAAAAAATGAAACGGATTTTATTGATATAGCTAAACAAGTTTCCGGTAACTTCCGAAGCACATTTTTAAGAACCTTTTGGGTCATTTCAATATCTCCCCCTTGGGAACATTCGTCCCGAATGTGGAAGAGATGTACCAGGCAAGACTTAGTAAGAACATATCAGCCCCAACATGAATGCAAAAATTTTATTTAAACGTCACTTCAAGATTTCCAAACTTAGTGTAAAGCGTCCATAACTCATCCATTTAAACATATATGCACATTAATGATTCAGGGGCTGAAATGTAAGACTCAATGGAGTACAAAGGGCTTGATTTAATACCTTAGGCTTGAGTGGAGTTGAATAGATAAGGATAACGTCTTTGCATGTCCGCTTCGGCCTCCCAAGTAGCACTCTCCACTTGTTGATTTCTTCAAAGCACCTTAACGGACGCCACTTCTTTGTTCCTCAACCTTTTAACTTGTCTATCTAAGATCTGAACCGGGACTTCTTCATACGTCAAATTATCTTCTACAACACCCACAACCTCAAGAGGTACAATAGCGTTAGGATCACCAACACATTTGCTCAACATCGATACATGGAATACCGGATGAACTAATTCCATCTCCTTGGGCAACCCCAACTCATAGGCTACTTTACCAACCCTTCTTATTATCTCATAAGGACCGACATACCTAGGACTTAATTTCCCCTTCTTACCCAAACGAACCACACCTTTCATTCGAGAAACTTTCAAATAAACCCAATCACCCACTTTGAATTCAAAATCCCATCTCCTCACTTCGGCATAAG
>NW_026030456.1:0-1729 GCF_019186545.1 Solanum stenotomum
TCAACTTATGGAGTTCATGCGAAAGTTACGGGCATGAACGACTTGACTCAAGGGTCAAAATATTAATAAGGAACTCATGTATATGACTCTTCTTATTCTCATACTTATATACTCAAAAATTTACTCAAATCGATGATGGATCTCAAAGGATTCACAATTGAACTCAACGGCTTCCTTGAACTCTACTCCTAACTCTCTCTTGAATGTGAATTATGAATTCAATAGTTATGATTCATGCTATGAAAGATCCCATGATGACAAAGTAGACTCATTAATACATTCTCCTTATCCTCATACTCACTTGCTCGAGTCTTGAAACAAGTTACTAGAAGTTGTAGAAGACTCATCAAAAAGACTCAAAGGGACTTTCTCAAAATGTTCGAAAGAACTCTCAAGACTTAACTCGTAACTCTACCTTGAATTTGAATTATGAATTCAAGGTTATAATTTGTGATAGGAAAGATCTCTTGATGTTTATGAGTGTGTTTAGATAGTTAAACATGAGAAACGATCTATAAATCATTGTCTGGAAGCAAGTCCGCGACGCGCAAATGCATTTTAATATTCGGTTGCGAAATAACTTTTGAGGCAGAGGGGTCCGTGACCTCTCCGCGGCGTGAGGAAAATTTTTGTGAAATGGGGAGGCAGGTCCGCGACGCGGACTGGGTTGCCAGATTCGCCCGACTTTTTCTTTCTTCGTTTTCTAACTCCAATTCGCCTAAATTCAATTTTCTTTCTCAATCCCTCTATAGATTTAGATACCCAAGCACATGAACAAAAGAACCTACTCATAACAACTCTATAATCGACATGATTTCATCAAGAACTCAACAATCTCATCTAAACTCAAGAACTATATCCAATTTCAAGAACATAATTCAAGAACATCATACTTTCAACTTTCCTGAACGAACTTAACGCTGAAATTAACATGATTGGCGTGTGGGTGAAAAAATTCAACACTATGGAAGCTTACATACCTGAAAGAACCATCTTTCTTGAAGATCTTGAAGGAAAATCTTGGAATAAAAACCCTAGCCTTAGCTTTCCTTGAATTCCTTGAGCGTTAGAATTTTTGGAGTAGATGAGAGGGTTTGATTTATGAAAACTAATTTTCTACACGTTTAGGGAAATCTAGATGACCTCCTAAGGGTTTTTAGGAATAAAATGCCCTTAAAGAAATAAACAAAACGAGCTGCGAGTCAGAATAATTTTTCACCAGGCAGTGAGGTCCGTATTGGCATCGTAACGAGGAGCCATCGCGGAGATGCTGCCAGTTTTGAGCTTCGTTAGTAAATCAATCATAACTTTTAATTCAGAGCTCGAAATTCAGCAAACTCGGTGGCATTGGTCGTTTGAAGTTGACCCAAAACTTAAAGGAACATAGGAATGACATTGAATGAACTCTCTTTAATTCTTCTTGGAACTCAAGGTGCTACATCTAGTGAATTTAAGAAATTTAAATTCCTCGGTAAAATCCTACTCACAATAAAGGATGGTTCGAGTCTTAGTTCGAAATAAATTTCTAGTGTGTTACAAAATGTATACCAATTTCATACCAAGATTTGACTTAATTTTTCCAGTTTATATCATCAATTGCATACCAATATTACCTAATTTTTTACTATACATTTAAAAAATACTGAATACACAAATGATTAATTAGTACACATACTAAGTGCTCTGAATATATAATTCATTACTTAAAAGACAAAGTAAATCAAAACAT
>NW_026030457.1:0-274 GCF_019186545.1 Solanum stenotomum
CTACCCATGAGAATATATACAACAAAAGGCAACAAACCTCCTAACTCTGGCAGCTCCGGAGAAAAGGGACTGACCAACCGGATAAAAGTCAATCCAGCTGATAAGGAGGTCTACTCGGTCGTCTGTCAGGACCTGTATGCATGAATGTAGCGCCCTCAAGACAATGGGGCGTCAGTACAAAATAATGTACAGAGTATGAAAGGCAATAGACTATGATGAGGTGTCCTGATATACTGGAATAATCTAATAAATAAATTAAGGATAAAATAACTGT
>NW_026030458.1:0-722 GCF_019186545.1 Solanum stenotomum
TAGTTTGCAGGAGTTACGCCGATTTCAGAAGCCTCGAGTCTTCCATCGATATTGTATAAGGCATCTTAAGAACAACTTTCAATCTCGATTTCCAAACAAGGATCTTAGCAGGCTGATGTGGAGGGCTGCTTCAGCCCATCAAGTAAGAAAATTTGAATCCTTGATTTGGCAAATTAGAGAAGAAAATGAAGAAGCATATGAATATCTCATGGAAATCCCCTTGGACAAATGGACTGTTAGTCATGATGGTGGAAAAAGATGGGGAGTGTTAACAACAAATCTTTCAGAGTCGTTCAATGGAGTGTTGAAAAAAGCACGAGGCTTGCCAGTCACTGCTATGGTTAGACTTTCATTAGAGCAAACTGTTGAACGATACACTCGTAGGTCTCAAAAAGCGCAACAACTTTTAGAACAAGATGAATTATGGACCGAAAGATTCAAAATGAAGTGGGAAAAGAACTATGAAAGTTCAAAAAGGCACTTTGTTTTTTATTGGACTATACCCACAGGGGTATATGAGGTTAGATCTATACAGGTTGATGGTAATGGTGGTAATCCTCATTGTGTTTCACTTAATGAAAAAAAATGTGATTGTGGAAAATGGGTTAATTTGCATTTTCCATGTTCACATGTCATGAAGGTCACTGATAGAATGGGAGGGCTAGCTAGAAACTTTGTTAGTGAACATTTCACAGTAGAGAATTATGTTGCAACATATTCTG
>NW_026030459.1:0-722 GCF_019186545.1 Solanum stenotomum
AAGGAATATATACACCCATAGAAATATATTTAGCGGATGATAGAATTATACAACCCATTGAAAAAAGTGTAATAAGTGCAGTAAGAGGTAACGTCATATACCAAAAATTTAAGTTTATAATAAGTGCTAACTACTCAGTAGCAATAAATGACAGGAATATAGATAAATCACTAGTATTATACTGGCGAATGTCAGGGATAGAACTAGCCCCAGGAAGTAAAATATTTACAGCTAGATGTAAAAACTTATATGTTCTGACAACAAAACATAAAATAACAGCAAAAAATAAAATAGATAAAATAAAAATAGAAGATCCCTTTGAAAGAATAGTTACAGTCATAGATAAAAACGATCATACTTATAATGAAATTGATATAGAAGAAGATTTAGAAATAGTAAAAGAAAGACTAAGCACATCGAAAAGGATAAACAATGAGATACCCCAAATATCATCAAAAATGAGTACCTAAAGGAGAATAGATAAAACCCCACAAAAATCAATAGAAGAAGATATAAAACCACATCATTACTACATAACGGGAATAATGGAACAACGAAAATATTTAATAGTAATAGATACAGGACGAGAAGAAAACTATATTACAAGAGAATTAGTGACGGAGGATGAAATAATAACTATTGAACAATCATGCTCCGAACTACCAAAAGCATTAATGTATACGTAAGAAACTATGGAAAAGGAAATAATCATCGGAGGAGTA
>NW_026030460.1:0-1325 GCF_019186545.1 Solanum stenotomum
GGGAATGGCAACCGAAGGGGACGTAAACGACGCTAGCACCACCAACATCCGCCCGGATGGAGGAAAGAGGAACCGCAAGGGAAAGAAGCACCAAAAGAGTCATGAGGAAATGCTGTTGGATCCTACACCAAGCGAGGCGCTAACATCTCATCCACCCTCAACCACCGAGGCCAGTGACGATGAACATGGCGAGGAGCCTATTGACGTCACCGCTGGAGAAGAATGGGTCGCAAGGGTTGAAGTGGCGAGGCAGGCCGTGGAGATATTAGGCCGGCGTTTGAATGTGGCTGATGGCAAGTTCAAGACTCTTGAGGACTTCACCCTTGAGGAGACCGAAAACATCCGCAAGGAGTTGGAGGGACGTCAGCGGGCCGAGTTTGAGATGAAGGAGGCTATCACTTCCTTGGAGTGTCGGCTCATGGAGGCGTTGAGCACGATTGAGACCATGAAGGCCGAGATGAAAGCACTCAAGGAAGGTGTGGCAGTTGGAGGATCATCGTCGCTTGATCGAGATAGGGAGGCCAGGGTCGAGGCTCCTAAGCCACTTATGTTCAAAGGCGTCCGTGACGCGCAAGAGGTGGAGAATTTTCTTTGGCATTTGGAGAATTACTTCAAGTGCAACGGGCTGAAGAGCGACGAGAGTAAGATCAACACCGCTGTGTTGTATCTTTCGGAGATGGCCATGTTATGGTGGAGGTGCAAGGAGGCCGAGATAGGGAAGGGGACGTGCACCATCAACACCTGGGAGCAATTCCGGGAGGAGTTCAAGAAAACCTTCTTCCCTAACAACGTCATTTATGAGGCGAAGCGCAAATTTAGGGAGCTGAAGCAAACGGGCAGCATCCGCGCATATGTGCAGGAGTTCACTACCCTCACGCTTCAAATTCCTAACCTCACGGATGATGATATGTTGTTCCACTTCATGGATGGGCTGCAAAATTGGGCCAGGACGGAGTTGGAACGTCGGCAAGTCAGGACCATAGATGAAGTCATCACACAGGCCGAAGCTTTGACAGACTTCAGGCAGGAGAAGCCCGACAGAGCCAGAGGAGAAGACATGAGAGGTAGTCATGACTATGGTGGAGGAGATCGTGGCAAAGGCGAGGAGCAACGGCCACATCCTAAGAAGCATGACACCTATAAGTCCGATGACAAGAAGTCTGGACATCATGGCAACACGGAGAGGAAGATAGAGGTTGCCAACAAAGGTGGCTGCTACATATGCGGCGGGCCGCATGGTTATGCAAGGTGCCCCGAACTGAAGAGCCTTGGTGCTATCCTGCGAGAGCGGAAGGACAAAGACGCACAGGAGCAAGGACAAGGCG
>NW_026030461.1:0-435 GCF_019186545.1 Solanum stenotomum
GACATAGGAACCTTTATTTTATAACTATAGCCTGGCAAAGTATATGAAAGCTCTTACTATCCGGGTCCGCCCTTCACATGGGTACTCCAACGGGTAATCCAACGGATTTTTTCAGCAGCTTTTCATAAACTTGCCTGGTTAAGTTATATTTGACCTAGTCTTACTGATTAATCAGTCATCATAATAGAGACAACGCCATTTCTTTTAGTAACTTNCTTAGTATGTGATAGTTCAACACAAACAGTTTAGCCCATCATTGGGCTTATGAATATAAAGTAGTAAATAAGAACAAGAATAAGAAATAGTACCTTAATATGGAACCTTCAAGCCAAATTGCAAACTTTTATTCAAAATACTGGGAAATATTACAAGGGATTTTTAGAGAGAGAGAGAGAGGGGGTTCTGCAACCTGCCTCTAAACTAATACACACTTCC
>NW_026030462.1:0-487 GCF_019186545.1 Solanum stenotomum
TATTTATTATGATTTATAACATTTTTTTAAAATTTATGTCATATTATGGAATTTGAGAAGTTATTGAAATTTTTATATGATTTTAAAAATATTTTAAATTGTTAGCTATTGTGATTTGTAGTACCTTTTTTTTTAACATAATTTTGAAAATAATATTTATTACTGTCTTTGTTCTAATGTATGTGGCAGATGCAGAATTTCAAATATTAACCCTTTTTTATATGTCTCTTTAATATATTAAGTTGTTAATTATTGTATTTTGTAGTACAATTTGAACCTAAGTTTTTAATAATATATGTTCTTTTCCATGTCCCAATTTATGTGGCATTAATTGATAGATTTGTTGGAGTCGAGAGATTTATTTTGTTAATTATTGTAATTTATAGTTTCTTTTTCGTCAATTTCAAACAATGTATGTTGTTAATTGATAGATTTTTTGGAGTGGACTATTTTTTTTATCAATTATTGTAATTTATTGTTTCTTTTT
>NW_026030463.1:0-956 GCF_019186545.1 Solanum stenotomum
TTTTTAAAATCTGGAAATTTCCAGATTTAACTCCTCTGCCACGTGTCGTCACGTGGCTCTGCCACGTCACTGCCGCGTCAAAAATTCTACAACCCTTCAAACTTGGATTTCGATGTTTCGGACTCGTTCGGAGTCGGAAAAATACAAACCTTATATGGAATCTGATTGGAAACGATATTTCGGACTCAACGGTGAAAGCGGAATTTCCATTTGGAGCTCGCTTCGATGAAAAGTGGGTCCCACACCCAGTATCATTTGAACCAGATTCCACAATTGCTATCTAAAGTCTCGAGAAGTGAACAAAGGGTCGTTCTAGACCAAAATCGATCTTCCGAAGCTAACCTAGCTGCCAGAATTTTCATCTGAGCACGTCTTCCAAAAAGGTTGACCAAAGTCAACTTTTCAAGTCATTACAGGTCTCGGGTTTGAGCCTCATTGAGTATGGAGTGGCCTTTGTTAGGGAGCTATATACCCTTCAATGTTGGACTTTTCGAGGCGAATCTGGATTTAATCGGACTTCAATGTGAGTACCAAACATCGGGCGAAAAACCAAAAAAAAAAGTGCAATATAATGATGTGGATTCTGTGGTACCATTCTTAATTTTTATGGCCAAACAAATCTGCTATATAACTTTGAGAATTTTAATTCTCTAAACAACCAAAACCCAAATCTGGATGTGATCGCACGTGTCCATTTCCCATCGGACACGTCAGCCTAACCCAACCACAATGATATAGAAGTAGAAATACGAGAATAAAAGATAATAAATAAGCGGAAGACTATAATTATGACTCAACACTACCCATAATTTGGTTGTCACATGTCCAAACCTCTAAATACAGAATTTGAATAAAAATATACAAGTCTCAGAGTATAGTTCTCGAATAGAACAAAACTGAAAGTAAAGATAACTCAAGGGCACGCCTTGAATGAACCGCTACCTCTCGAGTATGTC
>NW_026030464.1:0-231 GCF_019186545.1 Solanum stenotomum
CTTCTCCTTCCAAGCAAAAGGATTATCCGATTCCTTTCTTGCTTTGTACAAAGCAAAGTTCTCTATGTGTTTGTTCTTTAGATTAGGCAAATTTTAGAAGTTCATGCTTGCTTTTGGTGATGTTTTCCTCGTCTCCACTTCTTTGTAGCTCAACTTCTGTTTTCTCCTTTATTTTGACCTTCCATTGACTGTAATTGTAGGTCACTCTCCTTTGTCAAATTCCAGAGGGTT
>NW_026030465.1:0-8998 GCF_019186545.1 Solanum stenotomum
AACAATAGCCCACCATGTGTTTGATAAACTGCCCACTTATAGAATTCTTAGGAAATGAAAGGTTCAATGTACGTCCTATGAGTCGGATGGTCATATAATCATTGAAATGATGATGAAATGGATACATGTATATGATTTTCTCTATATAAATGTTGTGAGTCGACCAAGCCTAGCTCGGGGGGTTGTAGGCCCGGGTAACCGTATCGAGGGGTTGGTACCTTGGTTGCCTAGTACGGGGGGTAGTAGGCCCGTATAACCACATCGAGGGGTTTGTACCTTGGTCCCTATCTTGGGGGGTGGTAGGCCCGGGTAACCACATTGTGGGGTTTGTACCTCTTTCGCCTCTCCAAGGGGGTGGTAATCTGGATCATGTTTGGAACAAAGGCGTCTAGACTAGTAGCCCAACGATCAACAGAAAGGGCAAGCTGTCCCATCTAGAGTAGGTAAGCCTGGGTGAGTGGAATCCAGGAAACAACAACAACAGTAGTGGTTCTAGGCAATCGTGCAGTAGCAGAAGAACTTGGAGTATCAGCAAGAGTAACAGTGGCAATGGATATACCTGAAGGCCCAGGGGCCGGAGCAGGCATAGATGCCTTTGCAAGTGATGATTCTGAGTTGACTAACTCCACCGATGATGCCTTCTTCCTTTCTGCTTGATCCATAAGGTACTCGTCTTCAATCCTTCAGATATCAGTAGAGACTGTGGGAATAACATCCATATACTTCTTGGTATCACGAGGCACTCAGGCTCGTTTGCATAATTCTGTGATCAAGACTGGGAATGGAAGTGAAGTTCGGCTCTACTTTGCACGCATGAGTATCTCTGAAGCAATGATTGTACCCAAATTTATTTGAGTCTCCTCTATGATGCAACCCAGGCAAGCTGCCTTGGTGAGGCGAAGGATCGACTCATTCTGGGACGACATAATTGTGCTGCTGATAAAACTGAACCAGAACATTGCGGCTATGTTTAGTTCTTTCTTTTAAATCAGAACTCTTTCTTCCAACCTCTTTGGAGTCTCATCTCTAATTAGTGTGGAAAACCACTGTTTCATCTCATCCATCTGCATTTTTCTAATCAAGTTCTGGCAGTGATCCCCAATGTTTGTAGACATCCCAAAGACTGCGTTGATTTCCTCACTATCACACTTCATCCTTCTATTTCTAATAACCACATAGTTAACTTCTTTGAAGGCTGCTGTTAGTTGCTTTTGCTGGGGTATTAGTGTACTGTATGCACTGTAGAACTGTCTTATCCTATTTGGAATATATGGGCCACGGGGTTTGGTGAAATTTGGAACTTGTGGAATCTCAAACATTCCTTTATGTCTGGGTGCCTATCTATAACCACTTCTATGGACATATGCTTTTCCTCCAAAAATTTTCTCAGCCCCACAGCCTTTACTTGATTAATAGATTTAGGCGGAGGACCTTGCACTGGGGGTGCTAATATCATTGCTTGCTCTTGAACTGGAGGTGTAGTAGTGGTAGGCTGGTAAATTCTGCCCCTGGATGAATCATTCAGCTTCTTAATTCACCGCTCGGCCCTCTATTCTATTAGCAGATCTTCCTCATCAGAACTGACAACTTTGCTTTTAGATTGGTTGGGGTCATTTTTATAAAAGACATTACTGTCAGTGCTTGCATCTGACAATTCAAGGGTCTTGTGATTGCCCTTCCCTGTTTCGCCAGTCGTGGAAAGTTTTGCAACTTTGCTTTTGAACACGTCTGCATCCTCTTTGATTGTAATCCCTTTTGTTTTACTTTGAGGTGGCTTGCTTCTTCCTGCAACTGTAGATCTAGCCATTTCTTCAAAGAATCCGGATGAAGTTTAAACTCCTAAATTATGTCAAGAGGGGTGCAATTACAGAAAAACTCACCGAATAGATCGGCGAGTCGCCAAGTTGCTTTGGCGATCAAGACATCATCCACCAAAGGATACAGTGCCGAAAGGTTCGGGGATGTAGACAAAGGGCGACCAAGTAGACCTTCGGCGAATCGCTGACTACTTTTGGCGATCAAGACTTCTGGCCGAAAGTTACAGAACACTGACTAGAAGTAGCATAAATTTAAAGGCGTGATGGAGTTCTTTGCCAAACCGCCAAGTGATTCGGCGAGCTCACCTTAGCATGGTGAATAGCCTAAAATTATCAGAGAGGCACAACACATGACATAGGATAAAATTACTTGAAATGAGAGCATAAATATCATAATTAATTGTAGGGTTTGGAGAACCAACCTTTTGGGCAGATTAGGTTAAGACTGTGATTCTAGGTAGCAAGTTATTACAGATCCAAGCGCTACTAAAGCAGCTAAAATACTTACGAGGTGCAAAAACTCTGAAAATACTAAGTAGGTGCGATTTTGCGAATATCGAGAGTGAGAGAATATGGAAAAGATTGAAAATCCAAACCCATGGTTTTATAAAATCCGTCAAGATCTTATCCATTCGGTGACATTAGTTGGATTTGCTTCGCTACTCGACAATCTGCAGAGTTTTCATCTATCTCGCCGTGTTTTATAGGACCATCAGTGAAAGTGAGTATCCAAACGGCGGTCTTTGTAGTTGTCGCAGATCTAGTCGGCGATTAGCTAGTGTACTTGTGTATTTCATCCTGTACTTTTCACAAACTTTTCATGCCCAATCCTACAAAATCAAAACACCTTTATTTAAAAAATAAAAAAATAAAAGTAGTTAAGGGTTTTAGGTTGCCTCCCAAATAGCGCCTTAGTAATCGTAGTAGCACGACGCGGGTTAGCACTTAAATTTCACTTTTGGGGTTAGCCAAAACATCGTTTGGTAACCCTTTGCGTTGTGCCTAATGGAGATGAGGCATTACATGACCCAAGATAGTTGAAACTAGCTGGATAGATCTAGAGTGAGAACCGCTCATCTGGTTTAGCACTTATACATTTTCCCTAATCTTCTCTAGCACTCTATCTTGCTCATTTAGCTTTTGGAGAATGGTTACTAACATATCCTTAACACGTTCATTTTCGATGTCCACAGATCTTCCCTGCTCAATTGGTGGTTTGCATTTGCTCTTCTCTTTGGACACCACCTCCAGTTCCTCAACCCTTTGGGTCAACCTATCCATCTGACCCAACAAAATGATCAATTGCTGCTCTTTTTCAGTGTCCTTGTTGGTTTTAGCCACAAGGTCAAGGAATTTGGCTGCGGTCTCATAGAATTATTTCTCACGGCCACCTGGCATAAGTCGGTCAATTAACCCTCTGTTTCCGGGATTTAGACTCCTATAGAAGCATTCCAGTAGAACTAAATGGGGATTTCATAAGTTGGGCATTGTATCAATAGTGTTTTAACCTCAGCCACGACTCATCAAAAGGTTCTCCTTCTAGATACTTGAACTACAGGATGTGATCCCTGAATCTCATCACTTCTACTGGGAGGTGCTCCATTGGTCCACCTTTCCCATCATGTATACTCATTATCCTGTCTCAACACACAAACAAGCTAGACAAAACTAAGACTTAGGTATGTAGACTACAACTAAGAAGAAAAAAAAACTACTTATTTAAAAGTTCTCAAATAACACCACTCCCCGGCAGCGGCGCCATTTTGAGGCTTATCGTGATCAACGATGCTAACCTACGTTACGAGTGTCTACGATCATCGATATTATAGTAACCCAACCAAGGATTGGGGTCGTGTCCCAAGGGAGTGGTTTTGAGAATTAAAAGAAAAATAAAATTAAGTTCTAGTTAGTCATAGCTAAAGACATTAACGAGTAAAAACATAGTAAATTAAAGGGGTGACACAAAAGTGTCAAATATCAAATGAGGGTTTGTCACAAGTGTAATAAAAACAACAAAATTTAAAGGGGAGAGCAAGTATGGGGAGATGTTTTTGGGGTGTGACTGCAATATAAATTGATATAAATAGTTGAGTACATGTTTTCAATAGGAAATTTGCAAGCTAATAGTGACTAGGCTAAGCTTTAGATGGAAATAAGTTTCCCCTCGGGCAACTTACCCCATTTCAAATGGGTTCCTCAAGGACGCCCATTTTCTGCATAAAGGCTAGCCTACGCCTTACCCCACTCACTCTCTCGAGCTGAGTGTTAGGATATGGGACTAGGGCTCACCCTCTCGGGCTGAACCTCATGTCGACCCACTCCTTAGGCCATCAGTCTAGCGGTCTTGGTTTCGCGACCTCTCTCTCGAGTAAGCCAAAAACACATGGGTGGTTTTTATTTGCAATTACAAACCCATTAAATTAAACCACAACCGCTAGGTGAAATCACCATTAAAATACATCTAACCTATCAGCAAACAAGACTCAACAATAATATCAACACATATTTGCTAAATCACACCCCAAGAATAGGGGTTTTAGCTAGACATGAACAAGAGATAGAAATTTATACCTAAATGAGTTTGCATTCAAATTGGTATGAAGATTTAAGTCTTGTTACAGGCTAAGAATGAAGAATCCAAGAGACCCAACTCCAAATCTTGAAGATGAAAACTCTCTTCTCCTTCAAGTCTCCTAAACCTTCTCAAGGTTAAAGTAAAGAATATCCAAAAAAGTACTATTCTATTGTGTAAAATATAATAATGGTTTGACTCTCTAAAATTAATAAAGAGTTTAATATTTATAGACTTCAGAAAATAGTGCTGGCAGATCACTCGATGAGGTTAGTCGGAATTGCCGATTAACTCGACGATTCGCCTTTTAGTGTAGTTCATCGCCTTCTTGCACTAGCCTTCAGCATCGTCATGTTTGGTGCCATTAGGTGACATAGTACTGCCTCAGGGAACTATTCGGCGAAATGCCGACTGCTCCTTCGGGGTTTTGCGTACTGGAACAAAGGGCAGAGTGTGTCCCTTTGGCCAATCACCAAGCGTGCTTGGCGATGCTGAAGCTTCACCTTCTTCGTTCTTTTCAGCCGTTTTGTTCCGTTTTGCGCTGTGTGTCCATGCTTCCACTAAAACTAAAAATACCTGAAACTTAAGTGTTTTCATCAGATATTTAGAATAAATAAGCATTTGAGGATACTATTTCTATTAAAATAAAGCTCTAAATGAGTCCAATTTGTGGACTCATCAACACACCCAACTTAAACTTTTGCTTGTCCTCAAGTAAAACTCAAGTTCAGCAGTTCTAATAGCATGTTTCAAATAGTGCTACACAAGACAAAATCATGAACATACAAAGCAAAACTCAAATTACTTCTGCAAAGATCAATTGTGTATTCAAAGATTCATGTTGTGACACACAATTACCAAAGATTCTCATGCTCGCAATACTTGCTACTTGTACAAGTTCAAGCTCAACAAAGAGTATTTAAATGCCGTCAAATAAATAATGATTCCTTATTCAGACAAATTGGTTAATCAATTAAAGATCAGGAATCAGATGCAACGCTCACACTAAAAAAGAGGAGCACAATGCATGTTTTCACCCATAGGCTTGCCCTTATTTTCAAATTGATCTTCGGTTCAACTTACTCAAGATCAAAAAGGTTTTTCTAAGGCTTGTAATGGGGCTGAGTGCAAAGGTATGGTCATTTAGGCTCAGTGACATTTCATCCTCGTGAGATGTAGTGTTCTGAAGACATTCCTTTGTTTTTCTTTATCAATTCTTTTTCTAGTGCTTCTAAATCATCTTTTTATTCAGCAATGACAGCTTTTAGAGTCGTCACCTTATCTGTGGACCCTTGGCTGTGGTCACACACCGCTATCCTTGCCGCAAGGGCATCAATGGTAGTGCTCAGAGGTGTCACAACATCACTTTGGGTAATCTTGATCATGCCTGGAACAAAGCCTCTACACTAGTTGCCCGACGATCAGTAGAAAGGGCCAGCTTTCCCATCCGTAGTTGGGAAGTCTGGGTGAGTGGAAGCCGAGAAACAACAACAACATTAGTGGGTCTTGGCGATCGTGCAGCAACAGATGAACCTGGAGTATCAGCGGGAGTAACAATGACAATGGATATACCTGAAGGGCTAGGTGCCGGAGCATGCATAGATGCCTTTGCAGGTGATGATTCTGTTTTGACTAACTCTACCAACGAAGCCTTCTTCCTTTCTGCATGATCCTTAAGGTACTCATCTTTGATCCTCCAGATATCTGAAGAGACTGTGAGCATAACTTCCATATCCTTCTTGGTATATCGAGGCACTCAGGCTCGTTTGCATAATTCTGTGATCAAGACTGGGAATGAAAGTGAGGTTCCACTCTACTTTGCACGCATGAGTATCTCTGAAGCAATGATTGTACCCAAATTTATCCGAGTCTCCTCTGTGATGCAACCCAGGCAAGCTGCCTTGGTGAGGCGAATGATCGACTCATTCTTGGACGACATAGTTGTGCTGCTGATAAAACTGAACCAGGACCTTGCGGCTATGTTTAGTTCTTTCTTTTAAATCGGAATTCCTTCCGCCAACCACTTTGGAGTCTCATCTGTATTTAGTGGGGAAAAGCACTCTTTCATCACATCCAGTTACTTTTTTCTAATCAAGTATTGGCAGTGATCCCCAATGTTTGTGGACATTCCAAAGACAGCATTGATTTCCTCACTATCACACTTTACCCTTCTATTTCTAACAACCACATAGTCAACTTCTTTGAAGGCTGCTGCTAGTTGCGTTTGCTGGGGTATTAGTGCACTGTATGCACTATAGAACTCTCTTATCTAGTTTGGAATATAAGGGCCATGGGGTTTGGTGCAGATTTTGAACTTGTGGTATCTCAGACATTCCATTATCCCTGGGTGCCTATCTATAACCCCTTGTATGGACAAACGCTTTTCCTCCAAAGATTTTATCAGCCCCTCAGCCTTTACTAGATTCATAGATTTATGGGGAGGATCATGCACTGGAGGTGCTAATATCATTGCCTGCTCTGGAACTGGAGGTGTAGTAGTGGCAGGCTGGTAAATCCTTGCCCTAGATGAATTATTCAACCTCTTAATTCGCCGCTCGACCCTCTGTGCTATTAGCAGATCTTCCTCATTAGAACCGACAACTTTCCTTTTAGATTGATTGGGTCATATCTATAAAAGCCATTATTGTCAGTGCTTGCATCTGACAATTCAAGGGTCTTGGGATTGCCCTTCCCTTTTTCGCCAATTGTGGAAAGTTTAGCAATTTTTCTTTTGAACACGTCTGCATCCTCTTTGATTGTAATCCCTTTTGTTTTACTTTGAGGTGGCTTACTTCTTCTTGCAACTTTAGATCTAGCCATTTCTAAAAAGAATCCGGAAGAAGTTAAAATTACTAAATCAAGTTCCGAGGGATGTAATAACAGACAAACTCGCCGAATAGATCAACGAGTCACCAAGTATCTTTGGTGATCAAGACTTCATCCGCCAAAGGATGCAGTGCAGAAAGGTTCGGGGATGCAGACAAATGGCGACAAAGGAGACCTTCGGAGAATCGCTGACTTATTTCGGCGATCAAGACTTCTCGCCAAACGTTATAGAACACTGACTACAAGTAGCATAAATTTAAAGGCGAGATGGATTTCCTTGGCCGAACCGCCAAGTGATTTTGCGAGCTCACCTCAGCATGCTGAATAGCCTAAATTTATCAGAGAGGCACAACACATGACATTGGATAAAATTACTTGAAATGGGAGCATAAATATCATAATTAAATGCAGAGTTTGGAGAACCAACCTTTTGGGAAGATTAGGTCAAGACTGTGATGCTAGGCAGCAAGTTATTACAGATACAAGCGCTACTAAAGCAGCTAAAATACTTACGAGGTGCGAAAACTCTAAAAAAACTAAGTTGGTGTGATTTTGTGAAAATTGAGAGTGAGAGAATATGGAAAAGGTTGAAAATCCAGACCCGTGGTTTTATAAAATCCGTCCAGATCTTATCCATTCGGCAACATTAGTTGGATTTGCTTCGCTACATGATGATCCGCCGAGTGTTCATCTATCTCGCCGAGTTTTACAGAACCGTCAGTCAAAGTAAGGATCCAAATGGGGGTCTTTGTAGCGGTCGCAGATCTAGTCGGCGATTCGCCAGTTGTACTTGTGTAATTCATCATGTAATTTTCACAAACTTTTCATGCCCAACCCTACAAAATCAAAACACCTTTATTTAAAAAATAACAAAATTAAAGTAGTTAAGGGTTTTGGGTTGCCTCCCAAACAGCGCCTTAGTTAACGTAGTGGCACGATGCGGGTGAGCACCAAAATTTCACTTTTGGGGTTAGCCAAAACATCATTTTGCAACCCCTTGCCTTGTGCCTGATAGAGATGAGGCATTACATGACCTAATTTAGTTTCAATTTGTTGGATAGATCTAGAGTGAGAACCGCTCATCTAGTTTAGCACTTCTACATTTTCCGTAATCTTCTCTAGCACTCTGTCTTGCCCATTTAGCTTTTGGAGAATGGTTACTAACATATCCTTAACACGTTTATTTTTGATGTCCATAGATCTTCCCTGCTCAATAGGTGGTCTTCATTTGCTCCTCTTTGGACACTACCTCCAGTTCCTCAACCCTTTGGTTCAAGCTATCCATCTAACCCAAGCAAAATGATCAATTGCTGGTCCTTCTCAGTGTCCTTATTAGTTTTAGCCACGAGGTCAAGGAATTTGGTTGTGATCTCATAGGAGTATTTCTCACAGCCACCTGGCATAAGTCGGTCGATTAACCCTCTGTTTTTGTGATTTAGATTCTTATAGAAGTATTCCAGTAGAACTAAATCAAGGATTTCATTAGTTAGGCATTGTATCAATAGTGTTTTAAACCTCAGCCACGACTCATCAAAAGTTTCTCCTTCTAGATACTTGAAGTTCAGGATGTGATCCTGAATCTCATCACTTCTACTAGGAGGTGCTCCATTGGTCCACCTTTCCCATCATGTATACTCATTATCTTTTCTCAACATATAAACAAGCTAGACAAAACTAAGAATTAGGTATGTAGACTACAACTAAGAAGAATAAAAATTCTTCTTATCTAAAAATTCTCAAATAACACCACTCCCCGACAGTGGCACCATTTTGAAGCTTATCG
>NW_026030466.1:0-8980 GCF_019186545.1 Solanum stenotomum
AGAAAATAATTTTTGATTTAAGGTTATTTATATTTTGGCCAGACCCCTCACAAAAGTTCCCAAGGGTGTGTTTGATAACTTTACAGTCATTCAATGTTGCTTTAGACATTAGGACTAAGTCATCGACAAAAAATAGATGAGAAAGGGAGGGACCATGGGTCGAGATTTTTATGGGATTCCAATTTTTTGCATCGATGACTTGACTAATATTATGAGATAGAACTTCCATGCATAGTATAAAGATATATGGCGACATAGGATCTCCTTGTCTAAGTCCCCTTGACGGTTTAAAGAACTCGGTTCTTGACCCATTTACAAGGATAGCGACATTACTTGTGCATATGCAAGACATTATAAGGTTTATAATATTAAGAGGAAACTTAAAATAGTGAAGAGTGTATCTTATAAAAGACCATTCTAATTTGTCGAAAGCCTTTTCAAGGTCAATTTTCATGATGAGGTTACCAAGCTTTCCTTTCATTTTCTTGAAGTGGTTAATGATTTCTTGTACGATGAAAGCGTTATCAGTAGGTTGTCTATTTTTTAGGAAGCTCGTCTGATGGGCCCCTATCAATTTGTCCATTATCGGTCTTAAGTCTTCTAGAGATGATTTTGTAAGAAGTGTTGCAGAGGCTAATAGGGCGAAAGTTTTTCAAAGTTGTAACATTTTTACATTTTGGAATCAAGCATACATGTGTGTAGTTTATGTCTTCAGGAACACGTTCTTCCTTGAAGATCTTTTTACAGAATGAGATCACCGAGGCCCTTACAATATTCCAGTAATTTTGATAAAAGAAGGGGTGAAGTCCATCTGGTCCCGGAGCTTTGAAGGGTTGAAAAGATCTCACATCATCAAGGATTTCCCCCTATGTTGGTTCTTTTCCTAAGTATTGGCTAACATTCGGAGAAAGACTGATTTTTCCATAAATCAGTGGGTGGTTGCTAGATTATATATGACTAGAATTAAATAAAATTTTAAAATAGTCAGCAGTGTGCTGAATAATGAAATTCTTGTCATATATCCATGAGTCATCATCTAGTTGTAATGATAAAATCTTATTTCTCCTTCCACGATTTAAGATGGATGTGTGAAAGAATTTTGTATTAGCATCGCCCTCATTTAACCAATTTATTCTAGATTTTAGTTTCCAAAACTCCTCTTTCATTTTCAGAATAGTATTATATTCTTGTATAAGATTTTGCTCGAGGTTTATTAGGAACTGACTTTCAGGATAATTTTCAGATTTTTGTATACCTTGTAGTCTCCTTATGAGCTTATTCTTCTTATAGAAGATATTATCAAATGTATCTCTATTCCAAATAGTGACATCTCTTTCAAACTTGTTAATGGTTGTAGGGAGATTAGGATTATTATTTCAAACATTTTGAATAATATTAACAAGTTCAGGGTGAGAAGACCACATAGATTCGATTCTAAAAATGTGTTCCTTTTTAAAGTTGACATTTTTTAGGAGACTAAGTAATAACGGGCAATGGTCTGAGTGAGTTCTAGGGAGATGGAGAACTTGGGCGTCCGGAAAACTCATGAGCCATTCATTATTTGCAAAAAAACAGTCCGGTCTTTCAAAAATGAGGGCATTTCTATTTTTAAACCTTTTATTTAGTCAAGAATATTTATTACCTTTGAAACCCATGTCTATAAATTCACAATAATTTATAACATTCCAGAAGTCTCTTGCGAGGGTTACTTAAAGCATTCCCGCCTTTTTTGTCTGAGTTAGATAAAAGTTCATTAAAATCCCCACCTATAAGCCACCTTCCGCCAAAGTTATTTTTGATAGTTTGGAGATTTTGCCATAAAAATTTTACGCATATTTCGATATGTACTAGCATAAATACAACTAAATAACCGGGAGATATTTGTAGCACTTACCTTGATCATTGCATGGATTTCCTGTTCAGTTGTACAATTTCATCCAGTTCTAGCACGTTATCATCCCACAGCACAACGAGACCTCCTGATTTTCCTACGGCTGGAATCTCAATCATTTTGTTGAAATGAAAGTCATCAAGTAAAACTTGGTGATTCACCATTTTTGTTTCCAGAAAGGCTACAAATGGTGGCTTATGCCGATCCAACAACAATCTAAAGTTCCTTCTAAAGTCAGGTCCATTTCCTCCCCTACAATTCCATATTATTAAATTCATGGATACGTTCAGTTGGGGTGGTGTTATCATCAAAATGTTCCTCATGGATTCTAACGGGGCTTCCTTGTTTCTCATTGTTGACTTCATTATCGACAGATAACTCCCTATCTATGAGATGTAAGGGCTTCTGATATCTATTAAGCTTTTTAATGGATTTGATGGACAAATAGGGACGTATTTCTTTTCGAATTTTTCCTTGAATATTATATTATTGGTTTTATCTCTTTTAACACAACTATTTCGCTTCTTGTCTTTCGCATTAGTTCTAGAGTTTTTTCTACTTTCTGTTCATCGGTATCAATGATGCTAATTTTACATGGGGTGTTATCAAGGGTCGTCGTTCTTGTTGCTCTGTGTTGGTCTTCTTATTTGTTGTCTCCGTTTAGTGAAGGTTACTTTTTGCCAAGGCACTTCATACTCTCCGTTGCATAATTGACTCATGTTTTTGTCTTCTTCTCTGTCCTTGTCCTTATTTGGTTGCTCTTGAGGTGGCTGTTTGCTTTTACAATTGTGTAGTGTAATATATCTGCTCCTTCATAAACAATGGGTTGTCTATGGTATCCTATGTAAATGAACTTCTTGACCGGGATACCGATGGGGACTTCGACGCATATACGTGCTTATCGTCCTCGTAGAGTGGCCGAAGTGCATACATCTGTTTTAACCAATTTGCGAAGTTTTTTACCTACTTTTGCTAAAATTGAGTGGTCGTAGAACTCCGTGGGTAGTTCTGGCAGTCTAATCCATATATATAGCAGAGTATATTTTCATGGCTTCAGAGTCAACGAAATTGGGGTGCCACCCACCTTTTAATTGATAGAAAATATTTGTTAATAAGCCAAGGACCAAGTTGTAGTGTTCTTTGTAGAATTTAACAATGTAATAGTCATGTCCCAGATCAATTAATACAATATCCTCTAAAACTCTCCACAAATTGATGACTGATTCTTTTTCCAAATATTTTGATGATGCTTGAGTATGTCCAAGGTTGATAGATTGTTTTTTTCTCTTCATCTGTCAAACATATGAAATCATCATCATCTTGCTCTGTTTCTGCCAATTTATCTTGAAGGATTCCTTTTCCTTTGTTAATTGATGTGTTAGGATGATCAATAAGCATATCCACTTCAAGATTTGGTCCTTTTGGGATTTGTTGTGCTTCAATCGGTGGATATGGTGTGATAAGTTTTTCTTTGAAAGTGGTTTTCTCTTCCTCTGTAGTTTCTGTCACTGTATCCATAATTGTATCAGCTACGATTCCATTGTCGAATGGCGCAGGTGGATTTAAATTTTCTTGGCAATAGTTCATATTTTGGTTATGATAGAATTTGGGCTTTTCTAGTGAGAAGTTAGACCTTCTCTCTCTAAAGTATTACGGATTATGTGCTTGGATTATGATTAATAGTCAATAATATTTAAAGAGTTTAGGATATACATTATTTCTTCAACACTCACAAGATGTATATTTGATGTATTTAACATGGTAGTTATATAAACAACTTGATAGTTTTAGTGATGATTAGTTTTTTAAACTGCTAATATGATGATTAGGCTATAAGCCTTCGTAAAAAAAATATTATGTAATTTCATGAAGTAGTGTCACTTGAAATATTGTAACTTTTCATGAAAAGAAGTATTTGTTGTAAGATAAATTTTGTATAGACATGACCTTTCATACATAGATGAATTGGTATGCTGGTTGATGAGTCCACAAATTGGACTCATTTAGGGCTATATTTTAATAGAAATTGTGTCCTCAAATGCTTATTTTATCTCAGTACTGATTAAACTCCTTAAGTTTCAGGTATTTGAAGATTGAAAGAGAGCATGGACACTACTTCGCAAAAAGGAACGAAAAGGCTAAAAAGAACAAAGAAAATGAAGGTCTGAGGATCGCCGAGTCTACTTGGCGGGTCGCCAAAGGGTCTCACTTCGCCTTTTGTTCCAGTGTACTGAGCCCTGAAGGAAAGGATCAAGTCGGCAGAAAAGGGAAGCAGTCAGCACATCGCCGAGATGTTCCGCGAGGCAGTACTATGTCACCCAATGACCCAGAGCACGACGATGCTGAATGATGGTGCAAGACGGCGATGAACTACATGCATCAAGGGGTGAATCTCCGAGTTGATCAGCGATTCCGACTAATGTCGTCGAATGGTCCGTTGCAACACAGATTTCTTTAAAACTATAAATACTCGTAGAGAATTTTAGCTTATAAGAAGATTTTTAGGATCATCAGATTTTTAGTAAGAGGTTTTTAGTGTGAAACAATTAATATAATTTTAGTACTTTTTATTTTTGCTCTGAGTTTGAGAGGGTTTTGAAACTTGAAGAAGAAGAGGGTTTCATCTCCAAGGATTTGGACTTGGGTCTCTTAGATTCTTTATTCTTGGCCTGTAACAAGACTTAAATCTTCATACTCATTTGAATGCAAGCTCATTTAGGTATAAATTTCTATCTCTTGATGTGTGGCTAAAAACCCCAATTCTTGGGGTGTGATTTAGCGAATATGGGTTAAGATTGTTGTTGGGTCTTGCTTGCTGATAGGTTAGATGTATTTTAATGGTGATTTCACCTAGTGGTTGTCGTTTAATTTAATGGGTTTGTAGTTGCAAATACAAAACCACCCATGTGTTTTCGGCTTACGAGAGAGAGAGAGGTCGCGAAACTAAGACCGTTAGACTGATGGCCTAAGGAGTGGGTCGACATGAGGTTAAGCCCGAGAGGGTGAGCCCTAGTCCCATATCCTAACACTCAGCTCGAGAGAGTGAGTGGGGTAATGCGTAGGCAGGTCTTCATGCGACAAGTGGGTGTCCGAGAGGAACCCATTTGAAATGGGGTAAGTTGCTCGAGAGAGAATTTATTCCCACATATAGCTTAGCCTAGTAACTATTACTCTACAAATTTTCTATCGAAAGCATGTACCCAATAATTTAGATTAATCCGCATTCCAGTCACATCCCAAGAATCCCCTCTCATTCATAGATTTCTTTGTTATTTCTACTGTTTTTGCTATACTTGTGACAAAACCCCCCAAATAGATATTTGACACTTTAGTGTCCCCCGTTAACTTATAATGTTTTTAATCGTTAATATCTTTAGCTACGACTAGTTAGAACTAAATTTTATTTTTCTATTAATTCTCAAAACCACTCCATTGGGACTTGACCCCAACCCTTGGTTGGATTATTATACTATTAATGCACGATCGTAGACACTTGCATCAAAAGTTGTGTCGTTGATTTCGCAAACATCAAAATGGCGCCGCTGCCGGGGAGTGGTGTTACGTGAAGATGTAGTTAATTAGAGATTTAATTCTTTTTAGTTATAGTTTTCACTGATTTAATTTTTAGTTTTGTTTTGCGTGTTTGTGTATTGACACAGAGGAACGAAAATGGAAAACCACTACGGACTTCACACGGATCATCCTCTCTTGAAACTGCTGAACCTCAGGAACAACCTCCTGACCTTTAAGCAAGTAGGGGATGAGACTCTTGAGGAAATGTGGTTAAAATTTCAAACAATACTAAGTCCATGCCCATCTCATGGGATGACTGACAAAGCGTTACTGGAATGTTTCTATAGAAGTTTGGGACTTGAAAATAGAAGTAATGCGAATCAACTGTTCGCATGTGGTGTGCTGTGTCAACCCTATGAGGTCATAGCAAAAACCCTTGATGGCATGGTTGAAGCCAACAATGAGACAAAGAAAGAAAAAGAGTGGAATACAATGGTTACTAAGTTGGATGTTTTGTCCAACCGAGTTTTAGCATTGGAAGCGCAAGCCATGGAAAGGGAGAAACATGTCATCCTTAAAGAGTGCCGAAATGGGAAGAAGCATGGAAGTGCACGAGATGATGAGGTCCTTGCCCTCATTCAACAAAAGATTGTCGAACAAAACAAGAGGTTGAATGAGATGAAAGATAACATGGAAATGCTAAATGAGGTGTCCACCTCAAACTCCATGACTATCCAGCTGCAGGATGTCTCACATTTGATGACAGGTTGCTATCCACCGTTCACCAAGGACTCGCCCAACTACACCATGGGCGACGCTGAGGATGAGGAATAGAGGGCTGACTTGCGTTGTGCCACGACGTTAACTAAGGTGCTACTTGGGAGGCAACCCAAACCCTTTTTAATTGCTTTTATTCCTTGGTGAAATAATGGTGTGATGCTTGTACATATTGAAGTTAGGGAAATGTTTGAAAAGGTGTATGAAGGCAAGCAAATAATCCAATTGGCGTGCTGCCGACTTATTCGGTGTCCTCGATCTTTTTTGCCATCTGACTCGAAACACTATCAGCTTGGATCCTGTAAAACTCGGTGGTCAATAAGTAATGAGAGGTGTGTCGCCAACCATGTCGGCGACCTCGATGTAGACCGTCGTTAGGATTCTCACATGAGATGCAGATCCTGTTTCATTAGGCGAAGTTCGTAATCACTTAGCGCTTCGCCGAGTGATTGGGCGAGCCTGACTCACGTCGCCGAATGGGTGGTAACTGAACGGTTTTTGCAAGCCACAAGTTTAAAAGTTCTACTTCATTCATTTCCTCTCACTTTTTCATCCTATCAAACTCACACCTGCACTTTAGCTTTATATTTCTTGCCATTCTAAAGTATTATAAGTATCGAATTGTGTGCGGATTTGGATCGCATTGTTGTCTAGCACGTCAGTACAATCTAATTCAGCACCAAGGGTTGGTAATCGAACCCCTCAGTTATTTTATCAAAATTAGTACTCATTTGCATAATGATTGATAGTATAAAATCTCTGCTGAGTCTCTGAGTTACTGGGATTGCATGTATTATTAATTATGATTCAGTGGCTTTCATGTGATTTGAGGGACGCCCATTCAATTGTGCTTTGAGTTGAAATTTTTTCGCGGGGGAAAATGTGAAACTCCTATGGGTCTTCATTGAAATAGTGTTATTTAGACCTAAATTGCATTATCTGGGTTGCAGGGTGAAATTTGAAAGAAATGAGTTGAAAATAGACACGTTTGGCTGTTCGGCGAGATGAACAAAACTCGTTGAATTGCTCGGCGGTTCGCCTAATATACTCATTTCACCTTTGATCGATTGATCTATGGCTTTCGGCGGTCAGCCTAAATTGCAAACCGCACTCGGCGACTCGCCGAAAGACCCTTTGTTCGCCCTCTGTCTGCGCCCTTGTATCAATCGTACATTATTTTCAACGAATAGCCTAGCTAGATAAACACTTCGCCAACTAGTTTGGCAAAGCAATTCTGCACTTGGAACCCTCCTTTTTCCTGTTTAAATTACTGTCTAACTTGTATTCGAAATCTTTCCAAAAATGGCTAGACCAAAAGTCGCAGGGAGAAATGAACCACCCCGGAACGTGAGAGCACATGAGTTTAAAAAAGATGAAAAGAAAGCAGAGCTAACCAGACAAAGGAAATATACCAAGGAAACTAGGGCCAGAAGGAGGATTCCTATTGATCCCAGCATTCCTCCGTGTCACAGCCATAGATTCCTTTTTAGCGGTTCATGACGTGGATAGAATGGGTGAGGTTAACATCGTTGCGGAAGCTAAGGCAAATGAAAACAATGCAAACCAAAATGGAAACACTTCGGGAGCTATTGTTTTATATCAAGCTGATGCATCAAACACCAATGCACTGGTAGATGAAGCGAATGCATAAACAGGATCCCCTTTTTACCTTCCGCTCTGAGTTTCTTTATTTTTACTGCTGAATATTTTATCACTTGCATTTGAGGAAGACAACTTGCGAAATTTTCATATTTAAACCTTAAGATNTCTGGGCCTTTATGGCGACTGTTGTTGCCGCTAAAGGTCTAGTTCTTTTGTAGTGAATTCTAGTTGGCAACGCTTAGGTGGAAGGATTAGTCCCACGTGGCTTGCCACGTCAACAAAAATTTGGGGTGTTAACTCTTGAGGGTATTTGTGGTCTCTTAGGATAACAGCAGGGGCATGTTTAATCCCAAAATGTAACGAAGGGTATAAATGGTCTATTTCATATAGTTCAGGGACAATTTTGACCCTTTTCCGAAAATAATATTTGACCAATCTAATAAAGTGGAAACTCACTCTTAGGTGAACACTAACTATGAATGCAATTTGAAGCATATTTTAAATTAATTAATGGATATATATGGGACTAAACCTAACAAAAGTGCACCCACTTGGTTCACAAAGAAACTTTATTATATTTTCTCGCTTTATTTTCTTCCAATGTCTTTCCTATTCAAAGCCATCATTTCTATCAACCTTCCTACCCTATTTTAAAAGTCAAATTTAGAATTTTTTTATTTTTTTATAAAAAAACAAGAAGATATGGCAGTAACATAGAAATCACTTGGTTTGTACTATATATTTAGTTGTTAAGTTTGACTCATACTGGGTTTTGACCAATTAATATTGACCAATATAAATAAAATCCATTTCTTTTAGATAAAGTTAAAGTTTGATAAAAATATATTCGTTCGTAACTTATAATAAAATTGATTATACATAATATTTCTTCCATTCACTTTTACTTGTCACTTATTTCTAAAATAAAATATTCTTTTTTATTTTTACTTAACATCAATTAATGTCTATTATTTTTTTTAATAGATATGTCAAGTCAAATAATGACAAGTAAAAATGAACGGAGGGAGAACGTACTATTAATCTTCAACAACCACCATTTTAGTTTTTTCCTAGCAACCCCCTCTCACATATTTTGTTTACCAACCATCATTTGTTCCTCTCTATTTATACTCACCACATGATATCCCATCTTACCACAACCAAAACAAAAAAAAATTCTAAGTTCACAACATTTTT
>NW_026030467.1:0-293 GCF_019186545.1 Solanum stenotomum
ATTGCATTTCCTGCCGGATTGATTTTAAGAAAATGGGCATAACTTCTTCGTCCGAACTGCGAATGAGGTGAAACGAAGTGCGTTAGGTAGATAACTCAAAGGGCTTTCCATGGATATGTTATGGGCCACCCAATTATTTGTGTGCTAGGAGATATGACCCTCCAAAGTAGACCCTCGAAAAAGGCTTCACTTGGAAATTTCGGATTTTGATACGGTTGCTCTAAAATTTGGGTTAGACCCATTCCCCACTCAATTTGACCCCCTTAACAAGAATATGAAGTCAAATTTTTGAA
>NW_026030468.1:0-207 GCF_019186545.1 Solanum stenotomum
ACTTATTATCTTAATATCCAGTAATCTACATTTTATATAGATTATTAATTAATAATAATATTATTATTTATTGTTATGATGTTGAGTTGTCCAATCATCATCTACCTTATTAACTTCCTCAACTCTCTCTTTCACCCATGTTGTTTGAAACCTCCTTCACTTGATCCTTTTCCATTGTTAATTCTCTCTCTTCATTGTTCACCTGTA
>NW_026030469.1:0-207 GCF_019186545.1 Solanum stenotomum
AAATTCGCATGAAACGGACACCCGAGGCCCGAGTTATGGCCGTTTGAAGTTTCCTAAATTCAAAGCCACCTTCCACCTTTAAGATGCTGAATTTCAAACGGCCGTAACTTTCGGCTCGAACGTCCGTTTGACGCAATTTTTTTTTTGAAACCTCGTATTTTTTCGAGATCAATATGAGAAACCCATCGCCTTTGCCTGAATTTCCTT
>NW_026030470.1:0-611 GCF_019186545.1 Solanum stenotomum
TGGTAGCTAACCAAGTGCAACAAGGAGTCCAAACTCCTCGAACTACCACCTCGGGGGAAAGGGTGAGAGATTTCATGAGGATGAACCCTCCGGTCTTCCATGGTTCAAAGGTGGATGAGGACCCACAAGAGTTCATTGAGGAGGTATGCAAAATCTTGACCATTATGGATGTTGGTGCTTGTGAGAAGGCGGAATTGGCGGCCTACCAACTCAAGGGGGTTGCTCAAATTTGGTTTGATCAATGGAAAGGTGAGAAAGGTAATGGCTATGTGGTGTTGTGGGAGGAGTTTAAACTTGCTTTCCTTAATAGGTTCTTCCCTCTTGAGCTTAGGGAGGCAAAGTTGGTGGAGTTTATGAACTTGAATCAAGGAGCTATGAGTGTGAGGGAGTATGCCCTCAAAATTGTCCAACTCTCCAAGTATGCACCTCACTTGGTGGCCGACTCTAGGTCGAGGATGAACAAATTTGTGATGGGTGTATCTGACTTGGTTAGTGAAGAGTGTCGGTCTGCTATGTTCATTGGAGACATGGATTTGTCTCGGTTGATGACTTATGCCGAGCAAATGGAGGAGGAGAAATTTAGAAAGAGAAGGGGGCACGAGGCCAAGAGG
>NW_026030471.1:0-565 GCF_019186545.1 Solanum stenotomum
TTTGTTTGTTGATGCATATGATGTATATTAAGATTCATAAATGAAATTGATTCTCCAACTACAATTCCATCAACCTTGTAACCTTCGTAATTAACATCGCTTACCCAAATTCCAGAATGTCGTAATAAAATTGTGATATTCATCGTCTAAAGCTGTTTTTTTCAAGTTCTTAGAATGTAGATCCACTTTATCATGATAAATTTGGTTAGCTGAAGGAGCTCTGATTTGAATTTTGAATTTATCAATTAGTTACGTAATTGAATTGAAGATTTACAATCTTTCAGCGTGAATTATGGCATTTATAGTTATTAAATAAAATATACGTTATTGTTTCCTTCTAAAACGCAACAGTTATTAACCGGAATGTATCAACCCTTATGTATCCCGTGCACAACGCTATGTATCCCATAATTAACATTTTTAAGGGATTTTTGGTAAATATAAAACTAGAAGGGATAGAATGTTATTTAGTAGTTATAATATGTGGTTTCTATAATTTATACTTTTTTTTTTGTATAGTATTATTGGTCTTGTTAGAAGAATTGGGTTTGGGCTGGGAATTAAG
>NW_026030472.1:0-528 GCF_019186545.1 Solanum stenotomum
ACAAAGACATCTTTCTAGATATAATTAAATACATTTTTTTCAAAATATGTTGTCTTAAATTTATTTGTTAATTTACAAACTCAAGATATAATTAATTACATTTTTTTCATTTTATTCTTACTATTAATTCTTTTTGAAAGTGTAAATAGGTTTATAAAGGTTTTAAAAAGTTTTTCTTAAGGGGTAAATCAGTGAAGCTATCCTTTTATTTATGATTTCTTAAGAAGCGTATAAAGAAGAAAGTGAACAACTAATATAAAATGGAGAAAGTAGTATATATGTAAATAATATTTTTAAATTTCTTATATTAAGTGCACAAGTAGACACTTAAACTTGTAGAAAATTGAACAAATAGACACACACATCCTACGTGGCATCCTAATGGCAATTTGTGTCCTACGTGTATTATGTTACATAGGACTCATGTGTCTACTTGTTCAACTTAATACAAGTTTAAGTGCCTACTTGTGAAGTTGAAGGGCATAAATGTAAAATGAGGCCAAATTAAAGGGCACATTTATGTATTAT
>NW_026030473.1:0-698 GCF_019186545.1 Solanum stenotomum
ACTACGTACAATGAAAATGAAAAAAAAAGATATTAAAATGTAAATTAGAAACGAAAAAAGAAGATAAAATATAGTAGCATATACTATATACCATATGCATTTTTAAAAACTCAATTGAGATAAGAGGAAGATTAAGTATGTTGTTTAAAATTATAGGGATGGATTTAATTTTTAAAGTAAAATAAATAGACGAGTTTTTTTGTAAGTCTCTTCCTTGTGAGCTCTCACACCTTTTGCTTTCTTAATGTTTCGAACTTATTAAGGTTGGAATTTTCTGTCTAATAGACGGGTTTGATTTTTACCTGGTCTAAAAAGGGTAATAGTAGAAAAAAAAATCCTTTGTGTACCAATATTTTAGGTTTCACTAAGAATCCAAACAAGTGGAATATAATGTACTTCACTCTATGAATCACCAAACATGTAGCTCCAAACGTCAATAATTGAAAAATTGAAAGAAAAAACAATACAATTAAAAGCTAACTAAAGATTCGAGAATTGGTCAGCGGAGAAAAATAGCCGGAGCTTTTCAAAGACACGAGTCAACATTTTAATTGGTCTTTTTCAATTACTTTTTATACTCTGTTCACACCAATTATGATTTAAAAATGTGTGTGCATTGGAATTCTCAAACTTCAAAAGAATGGGTATTACAACTATTTGCAAGGTTAATGACGTCCTTTTTCTTTTGAAAAAAAATC
>NW_026030474.1:0-713 GCF_019186545.1 Solanum stenotomum
GTTGATAGGGCCAGATTTAGTTCACCAAACTATGGAGAAAGTGAAAGTGATTCAAGAGAGGTTGAAGACGGCACAGAGTCGTCAGAAATCCTACACTGATGTTAGGAGGAGAGCGTTAGAGTTTGAAGTAGATGATTGGGTATATTTGAAGGTTTCACCCATGAAAGGCGTTATGAGGTTTGGTAAGAAGGGGAAACTCAGTCCCCGGTATATTGGACCTTACCGCATAGCCAAGAGGATTGGCAATGTTGCTTATGAGTTGGAGTTACCACAGGAACTAGCAGCGGTTCATCCGGTATTTCACATCTCCATGTTGAAGAAGTGCATAGGCGATCCTTCATTGATCCTGTCGACTGAAAGTATAAAGATCAAGGATAACTTATCTTATGAGGAGATTCCTGTTCAAATTTTAGATCGGCAAGTTCGTAGGTTGAAAACAAAAGATGTAGCCTCAGTTAAGGTCCTTTGGAGGAACCAATTTGTTGAGGAAGCTACTTGGGAAGCCGAAGAAGATATGAAGAAGAGATATCCATATCTCTTTGAATCCGCAGATCAAGGTATTAATTTCCTTCTTAGTGCTCTTTTAATTATAATGAGCATGTTGTTGTTGTTGCATTTGCATGGTTGTTTGTTGGGTGTTGAGTTGATGTTACACCCTTAGCTTTATAAGAGTAACCTCATTCGGGGACGAATGTTTCCAAGGGGGAGATATT
>NW_026030475.1:0-286 GCF_019186545.1 Solanum stenotomum
GGTTTACAAGATTGTTATGATTTTTTACTGTTTAGGGTTTCTTACTGCTTATGGTTTATTTGGGTTTAGGGCTTAGGATTTTAAATTTAGAGTTTTTATAGGTTAGGCATTTTAAGGGTGCTTTTAGGTTTAGTGTTTTTAAAGGCGTTTTTAGGCTTTACGGTTTGTTGGTGTTTCATAAGTCTTGGGGTTTCCCTAAGGTTTAGGGTTTAGTGTATCTTATGGTTTAGGGATTCTTACGGATTTCCGATCTCTTATGTTTAGGCTTTTAAAGGTGCTGATCTAA
>NW_026030476.1:0-1194 GCF_019186545.1 Solanum stenotomum
TATATATGATTTGGAGTTGACTTCGCTGGGGGGGAACATGGAGTTACGGAGGTTGTTGGTTGCCACAGCTAATAAGTCCATTTTGGTGGTGGAGGACATTGATTGTACCATTGAATTGCAAGATAACTTAGCTAATCGAGCTACTGTTGTTCATTCAATTAATGGTTTTGGTATGCAAGAAAGCAAGGTAAATTAGTCTTTTATTTTCCATTTCCTATCTTACTATTCCTACTAGTTGTTAGTATACACAATAAAAAGTTAGGGCTATGTATTAGCTTAATACATAAGAATACACTCAAATACACCTCAGCTAGCAAGTTGGAGTGTTCTACTATCACTGTGGACACAAGTTGAGTTGTCTAGATGTGCATTACTCATGTACTTATCTTCTCAGGTCAAGCTTGGTGTTAGTGTATTGTGATAATTTCCCTTACTAGGCCATTTTGTTTTGCAGGTGACATTATCAGGTTTACTGAATTTTATTGATGGATTATGGTCGAGTTGTGGAGACGAAAGAATCATAATTTTCACAACAAATCACATAGAGAAACTCGACCCTGCATTGTTGCGACCTGGTAGAATGGACATGCACATTCACATGGCATATTGCACACCTTGTGGCTTCAAACTTCTTGCTACCAATTACTTAGGGATTAAAGATCATAAATTGTTCAAAGAAATTGAGGAATTGATTGACATAGCCAATGTGACACCAGCAGAAGTGGCAGAGCAATTGTTGAAGGAGGATGAAGTTGAGAATTCCCTTAAAGGGTTGATTAATTTTCTTCACAAAAAGATAAAAGAGAATGAAGAGGTTAAGGCTAAGAAAGTGGAAATAACACAAGTGGAATCTGTTGATGAGAAGGAGGAAAATGTTGATAATGAGATCAAAGAAAAAGAGGAAGAAAAGGACTTACTAAATGGGGAAAGTACTTAAATCCACATAAAAAAAAAGTTTGTCTAATCCAATTTCAAGTGGTGTAGCGCCTCATTTGATCTATATAAATAATAAAAAAATATATCTGGTAAATTGTACAATATTATACGAGAACTATACTGTGAGAATCCCTATCACTTAATCATATGATTAGAAGATAGTTTATATAATTTTGTACGTATTAATTAATCTGAATTAAACGACTAAGTTGTATTTCCCCTTGAGAATATTACTTTATATTCGCACTATTTTATATA
>NW_026030477.1:0-26747 GCF_019186545.1 Solanum stenotomum
AAATTGACTATTCTATTTTGATTAAAATGTAATTAATTAACAAAAGAAGTTATTTGTACTTTCTTTTGAATAAATATTCTATATGTGTAATGTGTTAGTATGATACAATTGAGATCATTTTTGAATTATCGAAGTCATAATACTCTATTAAATAAATATATATTAGTTGAAGTTGAATAAATTATGATTACCAATTTACCATACCCCAAAAATACTGAAATTGAACTTTAAAAAAGTGTCAAATCATACTGAATTAAATTGATGTGCTAATGATATAATAGGTTTAAAAACCGAATACCAAAATTACCATATCGAAGTTTTCCTGCCCCTTCCTACTGGCAATTCACATCATGCGTGAAAGTATATTCAACTTATATAAAGTTGAACAAATGACATCCATGTTTTAGTGACATACTCTCTCCGTCCCATTTTATATGTCACATTTTTACTTTGTACTTGCATTAAGAAATGATGTAACTTTACCTTTCTACCTTTTAATGTTTTCTTAAGTCAACTTTATAATAAATGATAAATATATTTTTAAGATTAATTAACTACTCTATCAAGGGTATAATAGGTAAAATATGGTAATTTATGCATAAATTTTATAAAATGACGCATATTGTGGTCTAGCTATTTATAGAAAAGAATGACATATAGAATGAGACGGAAGGAGTACAATGGAAGTATATTGACTTCAATTCACATAGTTAAAAACATATATTTTCCCCTTTTTTCCATATGACAAAATAAAAGTAGGCAATGGCGCTTTAACTTTTTTCCGTTTTAACCCTTTTCAATTTCAAGCTTCGGTTCTTCTTCTGAAAACCATGCTTTCTCGAATCTCTAGGTTTCGACATACTGGCAGCTGCGGCTTACCTTCTCTGTTACCAGTAGCTGTTTCCGGGCCTCATTTATCTGAAAACTCTCTCTTTGGTTCAGTTGGATTTTCTAAAGATGATGAAGCAATTTCTACTGCTACCAAGGTAACCTCACTTTGAAATCTTTGAAAATTTCTTATTTTGGTATCAAGAAATTCATTTATATGTAAATTTTGCTGCTATTCTCAGTACAGTAATCCTGAAATCAAGATTTGACATGTGAAAGGTGTAATCTTTAGATTCTAATGTGTGCTTAAATTAGATTTTCCAAGACAAGTACTTATTTGTGATAGAAAATGTGGTTAAAGCTAGAGTGAAATGCCCTCAAATGTGCCCCCTGGGCAGTGGTCGAAGTCTGGTATTTNAATCTTTAGATTCTAAAGTGATACTTAAATTAGATTTTCTTAGACAAGTACTTATTTGTGATAGAAAATGTGGTTAAAGCTAGAGTGAAATGCCCTCAAATGTGCCCCCTGGGCAGTGGTCGAAGTCTGGTATTTAAGTCTAGAAGGGTAGAGGGATAGGCCTATGTTCCACCTAGTTTGGAACTATGTGCCTATTGACTTTTGGGAATTCTCAGTTTTCATCCTATGATACCAAAATAATCAAACTCAGTAACTTTTTTGCTGCTATTCTCAGTACAGTAACCCTGAAATCAAGATTTGACTTGTGAAAGGTGTTATTTTAGATTCTAATGTGATGCCTAAATTAGATTTTCTTTGACAAGTATTAAGTGGTTATAGAAAATGTGGTTAAAGCTAGAGTGCAATGAATGTGCCCCCTGTGCTTTGGCAGTGAGTGGTCAAAGTCTGGTATTTTAGTCGAGTTGGGTAGAGGGATGGACCAATTTTCCACGGAGTTTGGAACTATGCGCCTATTGACCTTTGGTAATTCTCAGTTTTTAAGGAAAAAAATACTGAAATGTTTTCATCCTATGATACCAAAGAATCAAACTCAGTATACTTTTTGAGCCAAAAGAGTGCTGAAAATATTGAGTGTAAAGGAGGTGAACAAGAAAAGAAGCTATATGGTTGACAATCAGATTTATACAGGATTTACCTTGCCTTTCTGTACTATATGTATGAAGAATCCAAGTAAGAGTGATAAAATGTTGTGTTTGTGACTTCCTTAACATAGCGTTAGAATTTGCCTTTTCATTTGTTATGATGTTAGAACACAACCTTCCTGGTTCACCGCTTGGTCATTATCAAATTAAAATGTGAGCAACTGTTCTAAAGCTGGAGTCTTTGTTGTGGAACCTAGGACCCTTACTGCTTTGTCTCAATTGTTGTAATATATTGGAATACTCAGCTTTTCTTGGCTACTTCTACGCATAGACGTTTAAGTGGTGTATAATTTGTTTAAATGCTTTCACAACTTGGCCTTTGCTATACTTCTTTTTTAAGAAAAAGTGGCATGGTAATTTTAAAAAAATCAGAATGCCAAGGAGGTACGTAAAGAGTACAAAAAGTATGACTTGTGTAAATCTACATAATAAAGTAGTCTAACAAGTCCATAAACTCTGTCCAGTTAGTTACAAAAATCATTTGTACCAACATAATAAATTCTGATGCATATATATTTGACAAAAAATATAAGCTTTTTTTCCCAAAAATATATCTTCTATTCCTTAGAAGCCACACTTTCCAAAAGATGCATAGAGGAATGAATTTACATACTTTATCTTCAGCTTCTTGTTGACATTTTTTGCCTGCCAGACTTCAAGTAAATCATTCAAAGCAAACTATGTTGGGTTAGTTATACTACTTTCCTCTAGATTAGAAAAAGTCCTCTAATTGAATATATTAGTAGAAACCATACCAACAATAAGTTGATGAGTAACACTGTTGAAAGTATTGAGAATATTTAAACTTTACTTTTTCGATAACCAAGAAACCCTCAGGGGCTAGTTGTGCACCGTTTGAACTACGTGGATAGTGAACCTGCCAGTGCCTTCCATTGTCCCCCTTTTTTGTTTTCTCTTTTCTTCTTGTTTTGTGTGTTCTATTGCTTTTGTTATTATCAAGAACTATTTTAACATTTACTGTTCATGTCTAAGAATTTATAGTTCCTGAATTACTTTTTTTGTATAAGAAGAATAGCACTAGAAATTCTTAGACAGACTACAAATGTAAAAGAAAAATATATAAGAGAATCGAAAGTCAAATTATCCGAAATTGACTTTGAGTTCTCTGTTGTGGAATAATACTTCATATACTCATTGTAATTTCACAACTTTAAATGATTTGTTTTTAGTAATATTTGCCTGTTATTTAAGTATTCCTTGTAACACGTTGACTTAAAATGCTTCTTATTTCAGTAAACAGAAGAGTTTAAAAGTAAAAGAAAGGGAGGTTAATTTTTTGTAAGTAATACGATACTTTGTTGTTTAACACTGTAATTCATGTGGGGGTCCCTTGTAATTCAGTGGTTTGGGATTGAGACTTTAATGTTGGAGGTCTCAAGTTCGAAACCCCTTGCCAGCGAAAGCAAGGGGTTTTGCCTTCTGGGTTGAGCTCGTCGCACCAGGCTTGCCTAGTGCGGGTTACCTCTCCTATGTGGTTTGCGAGCTATTGCATAAGAGCGGGGTTTTACCCTGTGCGCACCCAAAGGGTAGCGGCTGCGGGTTTTCCTTGTCATAAAAAAAAAAATTTTGCACAAGTTAATTTCTGTGAGTAAGCCATCGATGTTCTTGAACTGCCATGTATGCCTTATGCTTCATCACTTTGTAATGCAATTTTTACATTTTTAACAAATGTGTATTGCATGTCTTCATTTTAAATGTTTCATCAATTTTGTGTTCAGAATTTTTTTCCAATGGTTTCAGTTTCCCTTTGAATAAACTATATATATTATTATTTTTTGATTGGTATAAATTCTGTATCATTTATTGCTCATGAAACATTTCTTGTTGTGAAGTTTGATCTCCCGTAAATATGGTTCAAGGAGATACATGTTGGTTCTCTCCAAGTAAAAAGTGATGTTCGAATACATTATCCCTTGTTTCATGGTCTAAAACAGCTTGTTTATATTATATTATTGTCATTGTCATTTATCAATGTTTGTGTAATGTTGTCTAATGAAACTGTGCTTCTTAAATGTTTTAAGTTTTGGTACATTGGCATTTGGCAGCTTTTTTTCATTAGTGGATCATGGTCTCAGTTTTGCTATTCAACAAATGCGACCGTTCACTCTCAGAACCCTCTCTTGTCGAACTACCTCATCAAATCACTGGGATTCTCCAGATATGAAGCAAATGCTGCAGCTACCAAGTTGAACAGCGTGAAAGCACCTAAGAATCCTGATTTGGTAATCAAATTCTTCCAAGAGATGGGTTTAGAACGGACAGAGATCAAGAAATTAGTTTCTATTACACCGAGACTGCTTTTTTCTGATGTAAACAGAACCCTTAAACCCAAGTTTCAGTGTCTGCGAGAAGTGAGGGTATCTGGATCTGACCTAGTTGATCTCTTCCTAGCAGATGGAAAAGCTTTGTATAATGCAGTAGGTTCTCATTTGAGGTCTAATTTGGATTTTCTTAGGAAACTAGTTAGTAGCGAGGAAACTTTGGTTAAACTTATAAAGAGGTCACCTTATTTACTTGCTGTCAATGGTCCAAAAAGATTTGAACCCAAAATATTGTTGTTGCAAAAATTTGGTTTTTCAAATGCCCAAATCGAGAAACTTATACTTCAGAAACCACGTATACTTCTGCAAAAATTCGAGTGGCTAGAGGAGATATTGCACAAAGCTGAAAAGGATTTACAGATTTCTCCCACATCTGGAATGTTCATGTACGGAGTTCTTGCAGTTATCGCACTAGGTAAGTTAACAGTGGAAAACAAAATGGGAGTTTTCAGGAGTTGTGGATGGTGTGATCAGGATATAATGACTGTGTTCAGAAAGCAACCCCTCTGTTTGGCTATGTCAGAAGCTAGAGTTCTGCGAGCATTGGACGTTTTCACTAGGGTACTCGGATGCAAACCAGAATACTTGATTAGTAATCCTGCGCTTCTAATGCTTAGCCTGGACAAGAGAGTGATTCCTAGAAATCAAGTACTGAAAGTTTTAGAGGAGAAGAAGCTGAATCAGAAAGTATCTTTTTCTCGAGCTATGTATATATCTGAACCTATGTTTCGTTCAGAATTTGTGCTTCCTTACAAGGATGAGATACCTAATCTATATGAGTCATATGTGACATGTGTGAGCCGTTAGAGTCATGATGATCAGTCAAATGAGGTGCGATTTTTATTTTTATGGTTCATACTCATGATCTTTCAGTCAAATGAATTTTGTTTCTTCAGGTGTTTCCTGTTTTCTATTGAAGTCACAACTATTAGTTCCCCTGCAGTGTGGTAAATTTCATTTTCTCTGTCCATCCTGCTTTTATGTGTTAGATCCTTTTGAGTTTCGGACTAAGCATTAATTGAACAATCTTGCTCTCGCTATATATGACTCATTGAATCTTCTAGTTATTGTTTGCTCTGCGTTTTTTCTGAACTTTTCTTCTGGGCAGAGTGCTTGTTTATGGACTCTACCTAGACTGCAGATTCAACAACTAACTAGTTGCAGCATGTAAAGAGGTTTATTGTAGCAACTGAGTCTGCATTACTCTTAGTTGAAGATGGAGTTGCACAATTCTTTTGCCTTCCAATACTTAGCAACAGCTAGGTAATAGAGGGACACAGATACTTTAGGTTCCTTTTTGGCTTCACACCTCGTGTCTGGTACCTACGTTGGTTCTAACTAAATTTGAATTTGCATCGGGAATGCTAGAATAATACTGCACTCGGGGTCGTTTGATAGGAAGTATTAGGAGAAATAGTCCATGTATTATGTAAGGTATTATATAGTACTATGTTTGGTAAGAATTTGGGCCTATGTATAACTCATCCATGGATTAGTTATACACCCTGCGTGGTATTAGATGATATATTACTAATACCTTCTATTTGGAGGTATTAGTAATACATAGGATTTAATACAATGGGATAAGTCTATGTAAAGACAAAAATATCCTTCAAATCATTTTAATCATTTTGTTTATTTTCTTGATTTTATGTTTTATATTTGTATTAGTAAATTAATTTAAATAAATTAGCATATAAATTATTAGAGAGAGTTGTTTGTTACTAAATAAATTCAATACAATTTTTGAAATGTGAATTTAACATTTACTAATTATAGCAAATATATCACCACATGATGTTTCTTAATTGAATGTATAATATATGTGTGTGGGTTTTCTAATTATTTGTATTTTGAATAATTTATAAAATTGCATACATATTAAAACTATAACTTGCAATTTTTATGTGTAAATGTAGATGGTTTACTCAATTTTACTAAGTATTGTTTACCATCTTATCGGTTTTAAAAGTAGATGATTTATCCTTTTTAAATTGAAAAATGTCATTTTGTGAGTGCTAAATTTATTAAAATGACAATTATTTATCCTCAAATAATTCAAGTGAAAAAATAGTAATCATGACAACAAAATTGTTCTTCACCTAGCTAGTTAAAAGGTCATAAAAAAAATAACATTGTCCAATAATTATCTACCTTGATCCAATTATATAATAATACAAGGGTATAATTGGAAAGAAGCTTTTTATAGAGTTTTAATTCAAACACAAGATAAAGTAAAAAATAATGAATCAAACACTTGATAAAAATAAATCATGCATTACTAATTCCTGCACCACATCTAATATCTTTAATTCTTGAAAATTGTGAAAGTTGTAGACATTTTTATAACCTTCTAAGGTGAAAGAGAGTCATGTAATTTATTATTTTTCTAGAAAGAGTAAATATTTTTTTTTAACAATATGCACAATCTAACACATCTCATGATTATGAATAGTCGACTATACAAATTATCGAAGTGTGAACTCATAAATAGGTAAACTTTAACAAGTGAACTTTTATAACTATGACTTCTTTTTACCAAAATAAATATTCATGCTTATTGTTTAGTTTAGAAAATTTAGAGATAATTCATCACTTTAATTTTAATCTATTTTTATCATTTTTCAAAATATGAATTCTTATTATAATAAAAAAATATATAATAAAATTATTACTATTTGTTTATAGAAAGAATTATTGAAAACACTTCTAAATTTGACGCAAATTATTAATTTCATCCTCGAACTATTGATTGGATATCTTTATTTGACTAACTGAAATTAAATACACCTCAATCTTGAAATATGAGTGGTAACACCGCCTAAATTCTCTCCAAACTTAGGAGTGTTTTCAATACTTCTACTTTTTATTAAGAGTCTCATCTCTTATCAGAGTTTGAAATTTCTTGCTATGTCAGGTGACATATTAGAATATATTTAAATTTAGTTAGTCAAATAAAAAAATATTTTTTAAGAGAGTCAATAATTTAAGGATGAAATTAATAATTTATGTTAAATTGAGAAAATGTTAGGCACAAATAAAAATAGATGGTGAAATCAAATAGACAGTGTACTGCAGTACTTGTTTGAAGTTTGTTTGGCCCATTCAATTTCTCCAGTCTCAATTGTTAACTATGCTTACTCGAATCACTCGTTGTGGGATTCATGCAAAATTATCGGTGTAATCAACATTCTCCTGGGATACCCACTAACATATATGTTAATAAAGAAAACACAACTTATCTTTAATTTTCGTGTTTTTGTTTAACTTGTTAACCCTTTATTTTTTTTAGAGAAAAATAATTTAATCCTTCAGAAGAAACAATCATCTGAGTCTTCAAAATAGTTCTAGACACCCACTAGAGTCTTTATTCGAAAACTCCAAATATAATAATTCTTCTTAATTGATAGCATAATCTGGGACAACTTCAAATTCTTTTATACTTTTTTTCTTTCATTAATCAATTTTTATTTCAATTAGATTTTTTTAGCAAGGTATTTAACCAGGCAATTATATAAAATGTATTAGGGTGATTCTATGCTTTTCCACCGAGAAAAAGATAAATTACTCCTCTTTTCAGTTCCATTAGGGCATCTCCAACTCTACATTTTATTTTACTCTCCAAATAATTTAGAGTTCTCTATTTTTTCAGACAATCAATTTCAATTCAATTTTTTATTTTATTATCTAAAAAATAATTTTTTTCTCTCTCCTCAATATTATATTATTATTTTTATTTCTATTTCATTTTCTTATTTCATAATATAAACATGTTCTTTCTTTTTTCAAAATAATCACCCTATATAATTTTCATGTTATGTAAAATTATTATTTTTTAAAATTCTTTATTTAGTAAAAAATTATATTTATTCTAAATTTTAAAGAACAACTACGAAAATTTGAAAAAAAAAAATCAACAAGCACAACCGCAATCACAAACACAACAATTCTCTAGATCATACACTATCTTTCTTCTGAATATTGTTAAATCTGAAAACGACCTACCGGATTACTAAATTATTGTTGTGATTTTAAAAATATTATATTATGTGTTGTATTGTTATCTTGTGTTTAAATTATTATGTCATGTACTGTATTTTTAAATTAAATTTTTCATTTTATCATTTAAATTTTTGTGGTGAAAATCAATAATAATATCAAGTTATCTCTTAAAGTGACAAAAATTGAAAAAAAAATATATTTAAAATATTGTTAATTCGGGATGAAAATAGTATATACCAAATAATATGTTTTTTAAAATGTTATATTATATTTTTTAAAAAATATGAATTATTAGAAATTTAATTAATAACCTTATATGAAAAATAATATGTTAGTTACAAATAGTAGAAATAATATTAAAAAAGTATTTCCCTAGATAGCCACTCATGTTTGGGAAATTACCTAGTAATATCACTTGTGTTTTTTTTAGGACTATAATATCACCAACTTTACCTATTTTCCTCAAAATATACTTGACACAAAAAAAACATGGAAAAATTACAGAAATTCCACCTTTTAGTTTACGTATTACCATTATCTTTTATAAGTTTTACAAATTTCCAAAATCCCTCATTTTCGTGCATTAGATTAATGTATCAGCGCTTATATTATTGTATCTCGCGCATCAGATTAATGTGTCAACGCTTATATTATTGTATCTTGCGCATCAGATTAATGTATCAAAGTTATATAAGTGCTGATACATGCGCGAGATACAATAATATAAGCGTTGATACATTAATCTGATGCGCGAGATACAATAATATAAGCGCTGATACACTAATCTGATGCGCGAAAATGAGGGATTTCTGTAATTATAAATTTTTAAGGGATAAATTGTAATTTTGTCTTTAAAGTATGTGATTTTTGTAATTTGCCCAAAAAACATTATCTCTCTCCTAATGGGATACCATGTCACATTTTTTAAATTTATTAATAATATTATTTTAATTCTTTAAGTGTTTGTGCCCCTGCTTTTCGATAGTATTTATACCGTGTTTAGACATTTTTTTGTTTATTTGATTGTACTTCTCTGATTAGAAAGATTTTTCAAAGGCCGACAACCCAAATAAAAGTTGAAAACATGATATTTGTCGATAGAGAGCCTAGTGTGCTCTATGTACACTACTTTCATTCATTATTGTTACATTTAGTAAGAAAACAAGTTATATCATATTATGCAAAAATATGTTTTTACCCTATCGGATTATAAACCCTAATTAACTCAAAAGGAGAAAAAGAGGGACCAGACGAATTATTTGAAGATTAAAATAAATAACATCAGTAGCTGTAGGCTGTCCGTGTGACTTATTGACTAGGACGTATATAGTATATGGTCTGCATATATTGAAATGAGACATTTCATTGCTCTAATTATTATACTCAGAAAATAATAAAATATTAAAGATACAAACTAGTATTCTCTTATATATATTATATATATATATAAAAGAGACTTCACGGTGAAGCAGTCACGTCTCTATCGACGTGCCTGCTTAGCGTGTTTTGGAAAAAATTTGAAAAAATTATTTCATTTGTTCTATTTTAACTTAATTAGTGTATAATTTTTTTGAAATTATGAAATCCGTTTTAGCTATATCTTTTAGTTTTAAATTCATATTCTTTAGTTATAGCTTTATTATTTTGGATGTCGGTAATATCTTGTAGCTACTTTGAGTATAGATTCAACGATCGATGACGAAGAATATTTTAATTATGGACATCTTAATGAACTTCTTCACATTAAATTTGCACAAACAAAAAGTAGCTAACAACTTAAAATATCTAAAATCATATTAAAATTTAATTAACTTTCTAAATTCTATCGATATCACATAAATTAAAATAATAGATATTGGGCTCATGCTAGCATAGACACATGTGTCTAATTTTAAGCATACATGTAAGTTTTAAATTTTACTTCTTTAAAGTAGAGAGTTCTTAATCAATATTTTATATCTTATTTAATAATTTTAAAATCATAAATATAACTAAATTCTGTGTAACCGAAGGTTAGCTCCGCTCTCGATTTCTTGTGAGAATCGACATGGTTTTATCTTTACGATTAATAAGGAGATTTTTTGTGCGAAGAGAATCACGCACATAATAAATATCACACGTATACTAATTAATTACTTTTACTTGTTTTTATAACATAGTATTTTTCAAGTGAATAGTAAAAAAAAATACTTGATTAAATATTATTTCCACGAATTTCGTATTTTAATTATCTATTATTTCCTTTATATATCTAAATTGTTATTTTCTTTGTATTAAAATAAACCTCGATTTATAATGGTGGTTAAATGTTTGAAATAAATAGACATGCAACAGGGGCACAAACACTTCAATTCCTAATGTAGGAGTTCCACAACTAAACTACTTAGTATTAGGAGCCTACAGACATTTAAAGAATTAAAAAATATATTATTAATAAATTTTAAAAAATGTGACATGGCTCTCATTAGGAAAGAGATAATGTTTTTTATTGTGTCAAGTATATTTTGAGGAAAATAGGTAAAGTTGGGTGATATTATAGTCCTAAAACAAACATAAGTGATATTACTAGGTAATTTCCCAAACATGGGTGACTATCTAAGGGAAATTACTCAATATTAAAATAATGATAAAGTGAAATAGAGAGGTGAATTTGGAGAACTACTATTCACCTCTCTATAAATAAAAAGAATAGAGAGCTTTTTAGAGAGTGGTTGGAGTCTCGATTCTCTATTTCTCTCCAATTATAGAGAATGAAGAGTAAAATAGAGGTGGGTTGGAGATGGTCTTACTACCCAAAAAGTAGGGAGATAGGGTAAAAGTTAGACTCGAGACTTAGAAAAACAAGAAGTGATGTGTGACATGAAGAATAAGTTAAAAGTAACTCAGTTGGGATAACATCAAATAATATTTTCATAACGTGTGTTAAGGGTAAACTTGACCATAAAAAGCCCAAAGTCAAGACAATCATGATTAGTGTCATATCGGCAAATTCCGTCTAACTTCGAAAAAACAAGATCAAACACCAGACTATGACCAAATATGACAAGCTTGAGATAAATTGGTGGTCTAACTGTTACGGAGAAATTCGAGATCTCCACCAATCGTTACATAACTGAAGTAAATGTGAGTTAGTGGACTTATGAGGACGAGAACAACAAAAATTGCTCCCCAAAGTTAAGCTATAAAATAGTATTCTATCTACTCATTGTAAACCATCTGATCGTATTCTAATTCGAGACTCATTCACTCATTAGCAATACATTGTTGTCTTCAACTCATAAGCTCTATTATTTGTTGATTTGTTAATTACCAATAAATTCAAATTTGCTCGGTGACACTACAACTTCTAGCACTGGAATTCATGCTCATTCTATTTACGTAACTAGTATTTCATGTCAATTCCATATTTGTAAATTTTTTCCATTGTTCATATGTATTGATTATTATGCAATTTATAATATACAAACCACATATTTAGATAATTCAATCCATATATTTTTAAATCTCATTTATAAATTCAGTTTTATCGTTATAAAGGTAAACACTAGTAAACTCTAGAGTCTAATGATTGATATATTGTTGTTTATATGTATTTTTACATTTGAGATTTCATGTTTTCAATATCTTGGGCATTGTACTTTTCTTCAATGATTGATGTATTTTTCATGTGCCATTTCAAAAAAATGAAAACCAGAGTGAAAAGGGAAAAAAATAAAAGGAATCGCAATCAAACCAAATTTGAACCCCATCACATTATTACTTGCAACTTTTAGGGATAAGTGTCTGAAAAATACCTCAACTTTGGTCGAATTTGTTGTTGCAATACTAAACTTTCATGAGGACCTATTACCTCTCTAAACTATTTAATACCGTATGTTTAACCCCTTGAACTATTTAATAGTGTATTTTAAAGGTATATATGTGCCCACGTGGACACATTACTATTTATAATTTTGCATTATTTTTTATGTCCACGTGGGCAAATATATATGTTTAAAATACGGTATCAAATAGTCTAGGGAGGTAATAGGTCCTCATGAAAATTTAATATCGCAACAACAAATCCGACCAAAATTGAAATATTTTTCAGACCCTTATTCCTAACTTTTATAAGTGAAAGCCGGGCTCAAAATTTCTCCTCAATTGTCTTTGAAAACTTTAATGGTAGCATGTGGAGAGAGAAGGCAAATGCAATAACAATCATTTATATTTCCCTATTTAAAGAGGGGAAAATGTTGACCATAGTAGTTTTCAAACTTACTGATAAGACTTCAAAGTATTATTTTCACAAAAAGCATAAACAACACATAATAAAATAATTTTATTCATGAAATAATTTGAATTGATACCAGTTTGAATACGACAAAATAATATATATTCATGAAATATATTATCAAAGTATACAATAATTTGTTAACTATAAAGACGTATATTTTTTTTTGTAATTTTAAATTGCAATTGTTATTCAAAATCAGTTAATCGAATCTCCATCAAATAACTTCAAATTTTATAGATAATTTCCTTGTATTAACTATTCCAATAAGTCTAGTCAGCACTTCAATCCTTTCACATACAAAAATAAAAATAAAATTCGAAATTTAAATTCACTTCTTCCAAAGTTATTCCACTACGAAGAATTATCTTTTTAATTTAATTTTCAACATTTAAATTTCACAAAATCAGTGCTCTAACCACGAATTGGGTCCCAAATATATATTAACAAAATCGAAACTGTCAAGTAATTATTAAGAGGTGGTTGCCTGGTTGATCCCAAATAAAATAAAATTTAATATTTTTGTTATTTTCTATCAAATGTGTGTAAATGACGTGTCACTCAACTTTTATTTTTATACATCAATCAATTTGACAATACTAAAATGACTAAAATCAATTAAAAAAAATAATGCTTGCATTAACATTGTGTATTACTAGTACCTTGTTTGGTATATTTTTCCAAACTATGTATAACTAATGCTTGCATTTAGTTATAGACTCTATTGTGTATTAAAATGTGTATTGCTAATACCATGAATTTCTATGTATTAGCAGTGCAATGATTTTCATACATTAACTCAATTAAAGACCCAATTGCCACTCAATACCATTTTTATATCTTTTTCATCATAATAGTGAAGGGTATTTTTGTAATTTATTTTTTTAATGCAATGCATTCTATTTTTAATGCATAAAACCAAACAATGCATACAAATAATCTATGTATAATTAATGCAAGCATAACTAATACATGCATTACTAATACACTCTATTTAACATTTTTTTATATATTCTACCAAACGACCCCTAAAATCAATAAGTACCCCCTTGTTCCTAATTACTTGTCTACTTTTGAATTGACAAATCGATTAAGAAAACAATGATTGACATATCGAGTTTATCATTTTACTTCTATTAATTATGAAGTGAATGAATTTATAACTTAAGATTTTCAAGAAATTCACTATTTTTCAAAATAATTAATTGAGGGTATAATAGGTAAAAAAATTTGTCATTTCTTGATTTGTCAAAATGAACAAGTAATTAGAGACAACTAAAAAAAAGAAAAGTAAATAAGTAATTAGGGACAAAGAGAGTATTTAGGTAAGAAACCAAACCTAATAATTTTTTTAAATAGGTAAAAAGGTAAATGGATAAATGTATAGTTAAAACACCATTTTAGATATTCTAATTTTTTTTTATTTTCCACCCGATGTCGACTACCAATAGAATTTTCTCCATACCCCGCCTCGAACCCAAAATATCTAGTTAAGAATAAACCTTTTATCATTATCCCTTTGATCGAAAAAAAAAACCTTTATGATTATTGATAGAGCTACTATTCTCGCAATATTCGACTTGAAATTGAGGGCTGCTTACCATTTGAGCAACTCCTTCTCGTCCCCCGACTCCCTAATTAAAAGCAGCACAACAGCTAAACCCTTTTGTGCGAACTTTGGCTACTCAAACCAGTAATTTCTTGAAATCATAGAGAGATTTCTCCTTCTCTATCCATTGATGATGGAGCATTTGCAGAAGCTGCCAGCTCCATTAATTCTCAAATGGGGTTATGTTTTTAATAATTCTAAACCCATTTTTGGGTCCTTCCAAAAGGTTAGGTTTTATGCAACTGCTAAAAAACCTAAATTGAAACAAGTAGAAGAAGAAGAAGAATGTCATATACCTCGTGCAGTGAAGAAAGAAGCACAAGCTGTTTTGCTAGACTACTTGCATTCCACTAGAAGTTTGCAGTTTATGGATGCTGAACATATGAGTAAAAACTCACCTTTTTTTCTTTCCAACTTATTACAAAGAATTGATAATGAAAATGATATTAGACGTTCTTTAACTCGATTCTTGCGATATCATCCAATCAATGAATTTGAACCATTCTTTGAGAGCATTGGTCTGAAACCTTGTCAGTACTTGCCATTTCTTCCTAGAGATCTCATGTTTTTGAATGATGATCATAGGTTGCTTGATAACTATCACAACTTGTGTAATTATGGTATTTCAAGAAATAAGATAGGAAGGATTTTTGCTGAAGCTCCAGAAGTTTTTAGATATGATTCTGGAGTTTTGGACTTGAAGCTTGCTTCTTTTCACGGGGTTGGGATAGATCAGTCTATTGTTGTTAAGCTTGTTAGTGCAAGTCCTCATCTTTTGATTGGGAATATACACAAGGAATTTTTTCAAGTTGTTGAGGAATTAAAGAAAACAGGAGTTGAATATAGTTGGATTGAGGAGCAATTGAATGGAAATTATATTGATTGGAGCCACTTATTCGAGCTCATATGCTTCTTGAACGGGTTGGGCTTGACTGATCAACAATTAGGAAAATTAATTTGTCAAGTTCCTGGTCTTCTGTTTGATTGTTCCGGTCGTACTACATTTTCGCTAATTGGATTCTGGTTGAAATTTGGTATTCAGATACCCAAATTACTTGACGTATTTCTACACTTGCCACAAATTCCAATAACCACATTTGTTTTCAATATGAGGCAATGCTACCAGTTCTTGATTGAAATTGAGATGCCTGTCTTAGAGATTGGAAATATTATTCATTCATACCCTACATTGCTAGGCTCGTGTGTTTTGAAGAAAGCTACAAGCTTGTTAACTACCCTGAATACAGGGAAGAAGCGGCTTTGTAGTGTGATCAAGGAGAATCCAGAATTTTTGAGGAATTTGGTTCGTGGAGCCAAAGTTGAACGGTTACCAGTAGCTGAGGAGGAGCTAAGATCCAAAATGATGAAAACTAAGTTCCTTTTGGATTTGGGTTTTGCTAAGAACTCGAGTGGAATGGAGAAAGCTCTCAAATTATTTCGAGGGAAAGGGGTGGAGCTCCAAGAGAGGTTTGATTGTTTGGTAAATGCTGGTTTGGATCGAAAGCATGTTGCTTCAGTGCTGAAAATATATCCGCAAATACTCAATCAAAGGAAAGAGGTACTTGAGGCAAAGATTGATTTTCTATTGAATAATTTGGGTCTTCCACTGTCTACTTTAGTTTCGTTTCCATCCTACCTAAACTACACAATTCCAAGAACCACAATTAGGCTTTCAATGTATAATTGGCTCAAAGATCAAGGAAAAGTGGACCCAACATTGTCTTTGAGCACTATCATAGCTTCCTCAGAGAAATTATTCATGAGGACTTATGTAAATCCTCATCCTAAAGGCCTTGAAGTCTGGCAAGATCTGAAAAGAGAGATATATCCTGATTAAGTGAGATATCCTGGGTCGTTCCATCTGGTAGCGTTGACAAAAGGAAGTCTAAAGCTTGAAGTCTCTTTAAAGCACAATCTCCTGCTTAAGTTAAGATGAGTACCAGTTCTAAATGTGTTAACTTTGAGTGAAACGAAAAGGAGCAGGCTGCAGGCATCCAGGTAATGGCCTTTCTAGTTGTGTCATACTTGGATGTCTCTGTTACTAACCCATTCAATGATTAAGGATTATAATGTCCATGTTTGCTCTTGATGTCCACTATTCTTGATTCACCTGTCTTTTCCGGTGGCAATATGTCTAACTGTTTTACTTGCTATTGTTGTACTGTTAAAATTTAAAATTCTTTGTCTTTGTTAGGAATTGTCTTCTTTATGAACTGTTCTACTCCTTAGCATTCACCTCTCACTAGCTTATATTATTGGTAAAGTGAACAAAGGACCATCTTACTCGTATTAGGGGCAACTACAGATTGTAGGAAAATAATGTTTATCTTGTGCCAAGTAAAAGACTAAATTCTAGTATGTGAGCTGATTTGGTGCTTAGCATTCAGTACCATTCATGGTATATACCCCCTATTTGAGATGAATAGTGCATGTTCAATGTCCTCTATTTTGCATCTTTGGAGTTTAACTTTTCAGAAACCATTAAATAATCATAGTATGTTAAATAATGTAATTTACCACTTTTATGAATGTAAATTTGCAGGTCTTTCTTTCTTTCTGTTCTTTAAGTCAACCCCACAATTGATGAACCTTTAATTATGAAGTAGAATTGACCAGAATCAGAGAGAATCATTATCATTTTGAATACAATCTAACACTGAACTGGAAAAACATGTCTGCCAAAAATATACAATTCATTAAATATTTAAGTAGATAGTATATAGCGAAAGATTAGAACAAACAGCAAAATAGTCAAAGTGAAAAAGAAAAGTTAAGGAAACCATAAAAGAAATTTACACAGTATTTATCAAAAACAAAAAGGAGATTTTGTGGATAACATACTAGAATTCAGATCAAGGTGACTGGAGTGTGTTGTGGACATGAATGTTCCTCTTCTTCTCCCTGTTCTCCCTCTCTTGTTTTGCCTCTTATTCCTTCATTGAGTTGCTATGGTGAAGCTATGCCACCAATATGCTCTTTACTCTCACTCTTTTTCTTCTTTGTTTAATTCTTTTTTTCATTTCATTCTCTTTCCATTATTTTACATTTTATTTTATAATTTTTGGGGGGAATAGTAATACTTTAATCTTTAACTTTAACTAATACTAATAATTTATTTAATTTTTGTCAAGGTGGAATGTTTTTTCCATGTGAAGTGTGATGCGACAATTTTCTTAAAGAAATTCATTTATATGTAAATTTTGCTGCTATTCTCAGTACAGTAGCCCTGAAATCAAGATTTGACATGTGAAAGGTGTAATCTTTAGATTCTAATGTGATGCCTAAATTATATTTTCTTTGACAAGTATTTAGTGGTGATAGAAAATGTGGTTAACGCTAGAGTGAAATGAATGTGCCCCTGTGCTTTGGCAGTGGTCAAAGTCTGGTATTTTAGTCGAGTTGGGTAGAGGGATGGGCCTATTTTCGGAGTTTGGAACTATGTGTCTATTTTTTTATTTTTTTGACAAAGGTAGCAGTTTTGTGTATAAATCTTCAGTTAGTGCTGGGATCCCAAATTTACATCATGGAGCTACATACAGTTGAGTATACTCAACAAATCTAAACTAGATCCTACTTCATCTTACAAAGAACCTAGAATATCTGTAATAGCTATAGGATCATCTACATACTCAGAACTGCACCAATAGCAAGAAGTGATAATGCAGTTCATTTTAATCTATGCGAAGGACTACTAATGCTCTCATAACATCTCAAATTTCTCTCCTTCCATATGGTCCACCAAATCACTGGGACAATTCTCCATCTATTTTTGTCTGTACTACCACTACCTTCATTATTCCAGCTTTCTATAGCCTGACTTGCCCTTTCATTCAGGCATGGTCCAACTTATGCCCCTGAAGCTAGTAAACAAGTTCCAAAGTTCTCTAACCACCCTGTAGTGAAGAAATTTGAGATGTTATTAGGAACTATGTGTCTATTGACGTTAGGGAATTCTCAGTTTTTAAGGAAAAGAAGTCTTGAAATGTTTTCATCCTATGATACCAAGAGAATCAAACTCACCATAAATTTGAGTCAAAAGAGTGCTGAAAATATTGAGTGTAAAGGAGGTGAACACGAAAAGAAGTCATATGGTTGACAGAATCAGATTTATACAGGATGTACCCTGCCTTTCTGTACTATATGTATGAATAATTCAAGAAAAGAGTGATTAAATGTTTTGTTTGTGACTTCCTTCACATAGTCTGGTTCACCTCATTGTTACTTCTCTGTAGAATTAGCCTTTTCATTCAGTGTGGTTCACCTCATTGTTGCTTCTCTGTAGAATTTGCCTTTTCATTCATTATGATGTTAGAACATAACCTTCCTAGTTCACCGCTTGGTCATTATCAAATTAACATGTGAGCAACTGTTCTAAAGCTGGAGTCTTTGTTGTGGAACCTAGGACCCTTTATTGCTTTGTCTAAACTGTTGTAATATTTTGGAATATTCAGCTTCATTTGGCTACTTCTACATTTAGACGTTTAAGTGGTGTATAATTTGTTTAAACGCTATCACAACTTGGCCTTTGCTATTACATTTTTTAGAAAAAATGTTATGGTAATTTTATAAATATCAGAGTGCCAAGGAGGTACGTAAAGAGTACAAAAAGTGGGACTTGTGTAAATCTACATAATAAAGGAGCCTAACAAGTCCATAAACTCTGTCCAGTTAGTCGAAAATCATTTTGTACCAACAAAATAAATTCTGATGCATATATATTTGACAAAAAATATAAGCTTTTTTTCCCTAAAATATATCTTCTATTCCTTTCAAGCCACTTTCCAAATGATCCATAGAATGAATTTCATACTTTATCTTCAGCTTCTTGTTGACAATTTGTGTCTGCCAGACTTAAAGTAAACCATTCAAAGCAAACTATGTTGGGTTAGTTATACTACTTTCCTCTGGATTAGAAAAAGTCCTATAATTAAATATATTAGTAGAAACCTTACCAAAAATAAGTTGATGAGTAACACTGTTGAAAGCATGAGAATTTTAAACTTTATTTTTTCCATAACCGAGAAACTCTCAGGGGCTAGTTGTCCACCGTTTGAACTCCATGGATAGTGAGCCTGCCAGTGCCTTCTATTGTCCCCTTTTTTTGTTTTCTCTTTTCTTCTTGTTTTGTGTCTTCTATTGCTTTTGTTATTACCAAGAACTATTTTAACATTTACTGTTCATGTCTTAGAATATATAGTTCCAATATTACTTTTTTATAAAAGAAGAATAGCACTAGAAATTCTTAGACAGACTACAAATGTAAAAGAAAAATATATAAGAGAATAGAAAGTCAAATTATCCGAAATTGACTTTGAGTTCTCTGTTGTGGAATAATATTTAATACACTCATTGTAATTTCACAACTTTAAATGATTTGTTTTTAGTAATATTTGCCTGTTCTTTAAATACTCCTTGTAACACGTTGACTTAAATGCTTCTTATTTCAGTAAACAGAAGAGTTTAAAAGTAAAAGAAAGGGAGTTTAAATTTTTGTAAGTAATACGATACTTTGTTGTTTAACACTGTAATTCATGTGGGGGTTCTTGTAATTCTTTAAAGGGAAGTCCCTTGAATATTGTCGCTCTAGAGAGGAGTTCAGTGTAATTGACTCTCAAAAGCTTGCACAAGTTAATTTCTATGAGTAAGCCATCAATGTTCTTGAACTGTCATGTATGCCTTATGCTTTATCACTTTGTAATGCATTTTTTACATTTTTAACAATGTGTATTGCACGTCTTCATTTTAAATGTTTCATCAATTTTGTGTTCAGAATTTTTTTCCAATGGTTTCAGTTTCCCTTTGAATAAACTATATATATTATTATTTTTTGATTGGTATAAATTCTGTATCATTTATTGCTCATGAAACCTTTCTTGTTGTGAAGTTTGATCTCACGTAAATATGGTTCAAGGAGATACATGCTGGTTCTCTCCAAGTAAAAAGTGATGTTCGAATACATTATCCCTTGTTTCATGGTCTAAAACAGCATGTTTATATTATTGTCATTGTCATTTATCAATGTTTGTGCAATGTTGTCTAATGAAACTGTGCTTCTTAAATGTTTTAAGTTTTGGTACATTGGCATTTGGCAGTTTTTTTCATTAGTGGATCATGGTCTCAGTTTTGCTATTCAACAAGTGCGACCGTTCATTCTCAGAACCCTCTCTTGTCGTACTACTTCACNAATGTTTTAAGTTTTGGTACTTTGGCATTTGGCAGCTTTTTTTCATTAGTGGATCATGGTCTCAGTTTTGCTATTCAACAAGTGCGACCGTTCACTCTCAGAACCCTCTCTTGTCGTACTACTTCATCAAATCACTGGGATTCTCCAGATATGAAGCAAATGCTGTAGCTGCCAAGTTGAACAGCGTGAAAGCACCTAAGAATCCTGATTTGGTAATCAAATTCTTCCAAGAGATGGGTTTAGAATGGACAGAGATCGAGAAATTAGTTTCTATTACACCGAGACTGTTTTTTTCTGATGTAAACAGAACCCTTAAACCCAAGTTTCAGTGTCTGCGAGAAGTGAGGGTATCTGGATCTGACCTAGTTGATCTCTTCCTAGCAGACGGAAAAGCTTTGTATAATGCAGTAGGTTCTCATTTGAGGTCTAATTTGGATTTTCTAAGGAAACTAGTTAGTAGCGAGGAAACTTTGGTTAAACTTATAAAGAGGTCACCTTATTTACTTGCTGTCAATGGTCCAAAAAGATTTGAACCCAAAATATTGTTGTTGCAAAAAATTTGTTTTTCAAATGCCCAAATCGAGAAACTTATACTTCAGAAACCACGTATACTTCTGCAAAAATTCGAGTGGCTAGAGGAGATATTGGACAATGCTGAAAAGGATTTACAGATTTCTCCCACATCTGGAATGTTCATGTACGGAGTTCTTGCAGTTATCGCACTAGGTAAGTTAACAGTGGAAAACAAAGTGGGAGTTTTCAGGAGTTGTGGATGGTGTGATCAGGATATATTGACTGTGTTCAGAAAGCAACCCCTTTGTTTGGCTATGTCAGAAGCTAGAGTTCTGCGAGCATTGGACGTTTTCACGAGGGTACTCGGATGCAAACCAGAATACTTGATTAGGAATCCTGCGCTTCTAATGCTTAGCCTGGACAAGAGAGTGATTCCTAGAAATCAAGTACTGAAAGTTTTAGAGGAGAAGAAGCTGAATCAGAAAGTATCTTTTTCTCGAGCTATGTATATATCTGAACCTATGTTTCGTTCAGAATTTGTACTTCCTTACAAGGATGAGATACCTAATCTATATGAGTCATATGTGACATGTGTGAGCCGTTAGAGTCATGATGATCAGTCAAATGAGGTGCGATTTTCATCTTTATGGTTCATACTCATGATCTTTCAGTCAAATGAAATTTGTTTCTTCAGGTCTTTCCAGTTTTCTATTGAAGTCACAACTATTAGTTCCCCCGCGGTGTGGTAAATTTCATTTTCTCTGTCCATCCTACTTTTATGTGTTTGATCCTTTTGAGTTTCGGGCTAAGCATGAATTGAACAATCTTGTTCTCACTATATATGACTCATTGAATCTTCTGGTTATTGTTTGCTCTCTGTTTTTTCTGAACTTTTCTTCTGGGCAGAGTGCTTGTTTATGGACTCTACCTAGACTGCAGATTCAACAACTAACTAGTTGCAGCATGTAAAGAGGTTTATTGTAGCAACTGAGTCTGCATTACTCTTAGTTGAAGATGGAGTTGCACAATTCTTTTGCCTTCCAAGACTTAGCAACAGCTAGGTAATAGAGGGAGACAGATTCTTTGAGTTCCTTTTTGGCTTCACACCTCGTGTCCGGTACCTACGTTGGTTCTGACTAAATCTGGATTTGCATCGGGAATGCTAGAATAATACAATGAGATGGCATTAGGATTTGTTTTGGATAAATTCTCATGTATAACCTATTGGTTGAAGTTTGACAGAGCACCACATCTAATATCTTTAATACTTGAAACCCTCAAAAAACCCAAAATTAATCCGCTTGAAACCCTCAAAAAACCCAGAATTTGTAGTCGATTTCTTTCAAAAAAATGATTTTGATAATACCCAAATCAAGAACATTGTCTCCAAATCCCCCAAAGTACTATTCTCTAATGTAGACAAAACGCTTAAACCAAAACTCGAGATTTTACAAGAAATTGGGCTTTCTGGGACTGACTTATATAAGTTTATAATGGAGAATGATTTGTTTTTCAGCAAAGGTTTGGATACTTTTATTAGACCTTCCCTTGATTATCTTAGAAATTTATTGGGTAGTGATGAAAATGTTGTTAAGATTATAAAAAAGAGTTCTTGGTTACTTAGATGTCAAGTTACCAAGACAATAGCACCTAATGTGTTGTTGTTACATGATATTGGGCTTTCAGATGAGAAAATTAGGAAGTTTATATTGCAGAACCCAAAGCGTATAACGCAGAATCTTGGATGTCTTAAGGATGTTATTCATAGAGTGGAGAAAGACCTTGGAATCCCTCGTGAATCACGTACATTCTTCAATGGAATTGCTGCCATTGTTACGTTCCGTCAGTCAACTTTGGCAAAGAAGATTGATGTTTATAAAAGTTTTGGTTGGTCTGATGAACATATAAAAACCATGACCAGAAATTATCCTTCTTGTTTGAGTTCCTCGGAGGTGAAAATATGTAAACAGTTAACTTTTCTCATGAATGAAGTTGGCTGCACATCAGAGTATTTAGCATCTCATTCCCGCCTGCTAACGCATAGTTTAGAGAAGAGAGTGATTCCAAGATATAGGGTCCTGAAATTTTAAATGAAAAACATCTCAAAAAAGGCGTGGGGTTATTCACAGCTGTTAGCATGACGCCATCAAAGTTTATGGAAGCAATTTTGCTGCCTTACTAGGATAAAATACCCATTGCATATGAAGCATACATGAAAAGTGTCGGATGAAATAGATATTCTGAGTTTCCACCTGTTGAGGTAAACTATTTCTTTATGGCTGCTATCTAGTATTCTTATTCCCTTTTTGTTATTGCTGTAATTTTATTTTCTTGGTTCCTTTTTAAAATTAGGGACTATGTCACTGTTTGATTTGATGCTGTATTGCCATTATCTGATAGTGCAATTCGAAACGAAAAAGTATTCTTTGTTGAAGCCATTGGTAAGTAAGGTAGGCCATTTATGAGTTTGATGTGTTGCTTTTGAAAATGCCTGATAGTATGAATCAAGTTGGGAAATTCCACCCAGGAAGTGAAGATCCTTGTGTTGCTTTTGAAAATGCCTGATAGTATGAATGTCATTTTACTTTTTGCAGTTGAGATATCGTATTGTTGCTTTTCGAATTATGTGAAGCATAAAAAGGACAGTTTGGTTCACTAAGCTCCTACTATGTGTGGGGTCGGGGGAAGGGCCAAACTATAGGGGTCCATTATCCGCAACCTTATCTGACATTTCTGCAAGAGGTTGTTTCATATCCCGAACCCATAACCTTCAAACAAGATTTTTCTTTTTATCTTTTCTTTTTTTTTTTAGTTTTAATTTTGGTTTTTTTTTTTTTTGGTTTCCCACTCGGTGTCCGCTACCCACATTGGATACCGGACACCTGGTGAGAAACCAAAAATTTTTTTGGTTGGGATTGCTGATTGTTGATTCTGTATAGATAATTGTTTTAAAAGCTAAGCTTGTTTTAAACCATTCTTTCTGGCATGGTCAGATAAAACTAAAGATGCTAAGGAATCCCATAAGATTCATTTGTGATGAAAGATGCTACAACAACAACAACAAATTCAGTGTAATCCTACAATTGGGGTCTAGAGAGGGTAGCATATACGCAAACCTTAGCCCTATCCTTTGTGAGGTAGAGAGGTTGTATCGCTAGACTCAAAAGAGAAGTTCCATAAGTAGGGTATCAAGAAAATATGACAACAAAATAGCGAGATAACAAAGCAAAAGAATCAACAAATAGTAATATACATTGAAGAACATGATACTATGCTACTACTAAATAGCCCCCTAGCATTCCCACATGAAGTGCGATAACACTTGGGTACTTACTTGCCTTTTGCTCTAATCCTCAACCTCCAAACCTTCCTATCTAGAGTCATGTACTCAATAAGCTAAAGTTGTGTCATGTTCTATCTAATCATCTCCCCCGGTACTTTTTTGGCCTATCTCTACCTCTCCTAACCCCTGTTATATCCAATCTCTCACACCTCCTTACTGGCACATCCGTGCCCCTCCTCTTTGCATGCCCGTACGATCTCAATTTAGCTTCCTCATCTTGTCCTCCGCCATTCCGACTTTGACTTATATGACTTCATTTCTAATCATATCTCTCTTAGTATGTTCACACATCCATTTGAGCATTCTCATATCCGCTACCTTCATCTACTGTACGTTTGCGTTCTTGGCTGACAAATACTCTTCTCCATGCAAAAATGTTGGTCTAACCACCACTTTGTAGAACTTACCTTTAAGCCTTGACGGCATTTTCTTATCATCCGCTCCAATATGTGCGATATCATTGTCAATCTCCCCGTCTCCTTGGATTGTTGACCCAAGCTACTTGAACTTCCTCTCTTGGGTAGGACTTGTGCATTGATCTTCACTTCCACCTCCACCTTATGCGCTATGTTACTGAACTTGCACTTCAAGTAATCTGTTTTAGTCCTACTTAACCTGAAGCCTTTAGACTCTAGGACTTGTCTCCAAACTTCCAGCCTATTGTTAACTTTCACAACTCATCAGATGAAACATGCTACATGAAAGAAGTATTGTGAGAAATGGATGTCAGTTGTGCTATGCATAGTTGTGATTTAAAATCAGTGCGTAAAATAATGCAGGTTCTTCTATTACGTAGCAAATGCAAATGACTTTGGGATGCAGAAGCCCTATGCTTCTTTTTGTTTTCTACTAAGCAGCATGTAGTTTGAAAATAAAACATGTGTTTCTTGGTTTTGTTATCCTATTTCATTATCTCAGGACAAAGTATTAACTATTAACACTCTTCTGATCCTAAAATGTGTTTCCCGTTTCTTATCCATTTAGTTTAGGAGGCATCAACTAAGTTCATTAAGTCATGTTAATCTCTTATAGGGATCCAGCTAGGGCATTCACACCAAGGCTCATATTGAAAGCCACGGGAGGTTCCAAATGAAGACCAAGATCCTTTGGAGAAATGAAGGTCCCGAGATGGACTGAAATTGGAACTCGCTGGACCAAATTTAATACTGATTGTGACTGCTCAAGTATGTTGATTGCCCAGACATGCACAGTTTGGCCAGATATTTTATGTTCCTGAATTGAAGGCACAACTCATGTATCCTCATGCGCTTGCTTATGGTTTTGGCATAGGAACGATTTGAGCTTATAGCTTCGGGATAAATGCAACCTTGTTCTTGTTCAACACCTATGGTTGCGGCTGAAGTAGAGCCAAACTCCTTGTGTTAATCATTCTAACCTGTTGTAGTTTGAGTAATCTAGTAGGTTTCTTCTTATTTCACTTTGAATGGATTCCTTGAAAATATACTTTTCTCATTATTATCTCCTTTTGTATGGAGAAAATAAATTGTTTACCATATTGGAGACCTTGTATAAGTTTCTTGTTTATCCAGCCCTATTCACTCCCCCACAAGATGCTGCTCTCAACAAATCAGTTTTACTATCACTTGGACTGCAGGTAGATCAATTCTGTAACAAGAAAATAGCATCCAGAAAGATAAAATTGGCCAATGCTACACTGGTATTTTACTCATCGAGATGCACACAAGCTGGCTCGTAAATTGTTTCAAATTTGCAGCTAACCTTACATTGAGACTTAACATCCAACACCTTCTAGGAACAAGAAAACAGATCTAGCAGGACTAGTTCCCTTTTACCTTTTTTGCTACTCCCCTAACTTTCTCAAGTAGTAATAGTTGTAGGCAGCTTATAGCCTTATACTCCCTCCCTTCTAATTTACTTTGACACAATTGAAATTTTTAGAGTCGCTGAAGTTTTTCTCTAATCGGAATTTCTTTGTCTTTTGAGTTGTTGATTCTTGTAATTTATAATAGTTTTTATGTAGTTTCCAAGTATAAAAAAATTATTTTAAAAAACATAAGACTTTTATGTTTAAATTCACGGTTGAAATTTAAAAGTTTGAATTTTAAAATTTTGAGTATGCCACATAAATTGAACATACAAAACAACATATCTAGTGAAATCCCATTAAGTGGGGTCTGGGGATGGTCGGAGTGTACACAAATCTTACCACTACCTCCGTACCTCGAACAGGTATAAAGGTTGTTCCAAAAAATCATCAGCTCAAGTGCATTGAATCCAAGTAAAAAAAAGAAAAGAATGAAGAAATCATAACTGTTAATAAGAAAAGGTGCCGTCTAAAAGAGAGAAGCAAACAATAACAACTAACTAGTATGGTAATTAAAAACACAATACACCACATACAACAAGAACTACAAAGGTACGAATAGTGCTACGACATGCACTAACAAACCTAAAGCTACACCGGCGTAGTAGTAATTAGTTTTTGTTTTAATGGAAAATGCAATACATTATTTGTGACCAAACATCTTCTTTGTTAACGTCAAATCTCATTT
>NW_026030478.1:0-680 GCF_019186545.1 Solanum stenotomum
TCGCCTTTGTCTGAATTTCCTTTTATTTCTTTCATCATATTTTCGCGCTCGTAACAATCAGTAAAAGGCGTTTTTGGGAAAATCGACACGCGCAAACCGTCTTTAGGCAGTTTGGTTGCGTAGATATCGAACAAATACGCGGATTAAAAAAAAATAGCCTGAAACGGACACCCGAGGCCCGAGTTATGGCCGTTTGAAGTTTCCCAAATTCAAAGCCACCTTCCATCTTTAAGGTGCTGAATTTCAAACGGCCGTAACTTTCGGCTCGAACGTCCGTTTGACGCAATCTTTTTTTTGAAGCCTCGTATTTTTTCGAGACCTATATGAGTAACCCATCGCCTTTGTCTGAATTTCCTTTTATTTTTTTCATCATATTTCCTCGCGCGTAAGAATCAGTAAAAGGCGTTTTTGGGAAAATCGGCACGCGCAAACCGCCTTTAGGCAGTTTGGTTGCGTAGATCTCGAAAAAATACGCGGATTCAAAAAAAAATCGCCTGAAACGGACACCCGAGGCCCGAGTTATGGCCGTTTGAAGTTTCCCAAATTCAAAGCCACCTTCCACCTTTAAGGTGCTGAATTTCAAACNGAATTTCAAACGGCCGTAACTTTTGGCTCGAACGTCCGTTTGACGCAATCTTTTATTTGAAACCTTGTATTTTTTCGAGACCTATATGAGGAAC
>NW_026030479.1:0-1057 GCF_019186545.1 Solanum stenotomum
ATAAAGTAAAAATAAAATAAAGGTAAGTCAGAAATAAAGTTGTGTGGTTGATGACTGTGGAGCCGTGGGGCCAAGTGATGTCTTCAATTGTCTTTGAAGGCCTTTGTTGATTCCTCTAATCTTTCATATGCAATTTGGTGGATCGAGTGGCGCCTGTAATGGACTTGATTCTTATTCAATAAATCAAGGGGATTTTATTCTGCAGATTTTGGGTAAAGACGTTAGTAAGAATATAAAGTCATGATGAAGTAAAAAGAAATAAAGTCAGGGATAAAGTGAAAAGTGGGGTCATTTGGCTTATTCAGGTGAGGTCCTGGAGGCAAATGATGACTTTAATGTAATCCAGTAGTGACTTCTTGTATCTTTGTTGTTCCTGCACTCAAAGAAAAATTCTTAGTTGGGAGTGGGTGTTGATTCGTGTTGACTCAAAGCTTGACTTTGTTGGCCCTTCGTCCATCCCGTTTGCTCAGATTTTGTGATCTCCGTTTGAGCCTTGGTAGATGAACAGTAAAAAAAGAAATGTCTTATAAAATAAAAATAAAAATATCATTTGACAGAGATATTTGTTAGTGTGTAGAAAAATATGCAAGTATATGTTTATAAGTTGTAAAAAATAATTTCTACCAACTCTTAGATTGTGACAATTTTGAAACGAAATGGATGTCCTTTGTCTGTTATACTTCTTGTCAGGTAGCAGCCTATAGCTTGACAATATCCGGTCAGTCCTTGACCATATTTTCCAAAATCTGCCCCAGTGTCAATTTCAGAAAAAGTATGCTAAATTTATGTTGTGTTGAGACCGAACCTTATATAGGTTGCCTACGTATCTCGCCAAGAGAATCAGGTCAGAACGTAGTTCAAGTACATAGAAATGGTTTGGAATTTTCTAATAAAGGGACCGAATCCGATTTGGATTGCCTACATATTCCACCAAGGAAATCAGGCCATGTGTAGTTCAAAATTACATAAATAGTAAAAGAATTTTGAATTTCTAGCCTAATGTGACTGAACCGTATGTGGGTGACATATGTATCCCACCGAGGGAATCAAGTCAGGC
>NW_026030480.1:0-306 GCF_019186545.1 Solanum stenotomum
GCTGTCAATACCCTTGTGCCTACAAATACTCCAAGCTGATGTCACAGTGAAATTGCCCGCCGTAGTAGGGGACCAGACAGGTTTATCTTGTTCTTCATTGTTCAGATTCAGCCCCAAACCTGTGATCATGACCTTAATCTGATTGGGAAGTTGGTTCTGCAGAATGCTCCAGTTCCACTTTCCATTTTCGAGGATTTCTTTAACCATGATATTGTGGACATTAGAACCAGTAGGGAGAAATTTGTATAAAGGTCCAATTTGGGACCAATTGTCACACTAAAAATTTACCTCACCTCTTCCCAAGAT
>NW_026030481.1:0-231 GCF_019186545.1 Solanum stenotomum
ATCTTGTGTCACAACCTCAAGCTATTCTAGTCTAACATGCTTTGATTTATTTAATGTGAGCAAGACTTTCAACCTAGAATCATTCTATGTCAGAGAACCTTTCATCTCATATCATATTCATGCATAAGTGTGTATATGACAATATCATTTCAACAACACAACAACATATCATTGTCATTAACACTTCACTCTTAAAGTATTCATAAAACAGTTAGATAGGTTCTATACGGA
>NW_026030482.1:0-534 GCF_019186545.1 Solanum stenotomum
ACCTATGGTATGTTGAGGAAATTATGATTATAAGAGGTATGCCCCTTTCAAAGTTGAATCACCATCAATTCGCAGAAATTTCTGGGCTGTCGATCCCCATCTACGGGCATGACCTACGGACCGTAGATCGATTGACGGTTCGTACTGGTCAACCGTCGATCGGGACAGAAGTGGGTTTTGGGACATTGATCTACGGTCACGATCTACGGTCCGTGATCTGACCTACGGACCGTAAGTCAGGACCGTAGGTCAACACTTAGTCATTTCCGTAAATGAATTCTGGGGAAAAATCTCTGAAGTGATCTACGGACCTGCAGTACGGACCGTAAGTCCATCTACGGTCCGTCGATGGAGCCCGTAAGTCTCATCTGTGTCACCAGAAATCTGAGGTCTCAGCCAAGTTTCCCCACTTCTTTCCTCACCTTCTCATGCTTGTTCCAAAGTATTATGCCTATGTTTTATAGTTGTTTCCGACACTCCAAAGTACGTCTAAGAGTTCAAGAATGCCTCCATAACATGTGATCGAACACCTTG
>NW_026030483.1:0-225 GCF_019186545.1 Solanum stenotomum
GATATTATTATAACAATAATAACATGTTTGATATAATCTCATAAAGTGAAAAAGACGTACCTGTCATTAACAAATAGTTGGCCTCTAACAGTTCCTCTTTGATTAGATTTGATGTAGTCTTTTGAAAGTGCAAATTCATAAGGCCAACTTGCAACTTCTTGATTCATCTGTATATTTGGTTAATGTGATTTGACACAAAGTTTACAAAATATGTATAATATATAA
>NW_026030484.1:0-2296 GCF_019186545.1 Solanum stenotomum
TTTTTCTGCATTGAATTCTTCCCTTCTTTAACATACATTTCTTACAAAACAAAATCGATCGATCGTGTCTGTGTGTGATTCGTTGCTGTCATTTTGAGTTCGTTGAAATTATTGAAATTTGAGGTATCGCTACTTCTTTAATGGTTAATCCGTTTTAGCATGGGAGGAATTAATCTGCAACTTCGGGTACTTGATGAGATTAAATTTCTTAAGGACACACAGTGGGTCCTGTGGACTCGGATACTTCTTTGTTTTTCTTTTCATCTTTTATTATTTCTGGTTTGCTAATCTGAATACAGAAGATAACAAGCTTAAGAAATTTATATTGTTGGTATTTTTTGTGGTAAGGATATTACTTCTATTTTCTGTGTTCTTTTTATTGGGAAAAAGAAAAGAAAAAGAGAATTATTTTATCATATGATGAAAGAGATTTGGGATGAATTAGTATTACTTTAATATGTTTGAGTAAATTTTCTATAGTAAGTTTTCCTTGGATGGGTAAGGTTAAAGGTTAAGTTATGCACTTTAATTTTTTCCCTATATTCGTGGTTTTATATAAGGCATAACACATAAATATCCCCTTTAACTTGGCTTCAAATCACATTTATGCCCTTCAACTTTGGGTGTGCACAAATAGACACTTAAACTTGTATAAAGTTGAACAAATAGACACACATGTTGTAACATTCGGCATTTTTAAATAACTATGAAGGCTTAAAAATCGGAAATAGTCATTTTTGGAAAGAATTTTAAAGTTTTGGAAATTTGGCTAAGTANCATGTTGTAACATCCGGCATTTTTAAATAACTATGAAGGCTTAAAAATCGGAAATAGTCATTTTTGGAAAGAATTTTAAAGTTTTGGAAATTTGGCTAAGTATGGAAATCAGTGAGTTTTTGGCCAAATTTGAGCAGTCATAACTCCTATCTCAGGATGAGTTAGGAGTAGTTGCAGTTATGTTTGTGAAGCTTGTGGAATGATCTTTCTAGCGCCACCAAGTTTGCTTGATTCCGAGTTCGTATGAGAAAGTTATGCTCTTTGAAAGTTGGGCAGTTGGCAGTGAAGTCCGTTGTAACATCCGACAATGTGAAGTGGCTTCGAAGAAGATCGAAATTTGGAAAATAAATTAAAAATCTGGAAATTTGGCTAAGTGTGGAAAAACATGAGTTTTTGGCCAACTTTGAGTAGTCGTAACTCCTAGCTCAGGATGAGTTAGGAGTAGTTCCAGTTATGGTTGCGAAGTCCTTGGAACGATCTTTCTAAGGCCACCGAGTTTGCTCAATTCCGAGCTCGTATGAGGGAGTTATGACCTGTAGAAGTTGGGTAGTTGGAAGGGAATTTCGTCCGGAAGTTTAAGGGCATTTTGGTCCTTTCACAATTATTTATTTTGAGCTCTTATTGTTGAGTTAGGATGATCATTGGATCATTTTTTGTCCCTTTTTGAAAGAGAAGAGTTAGGGTTCTTGAGTTTAAAGAAGAGAAGAAGGAGAAGAAGAAGAAGAGAAGAAAGAGAAGCTTAGTAAAGATCGTGGTGGGCTTTCGTCGGGGGTGATCCCTATTGAAGGTATGTGAGATTTTCGTGTGGGTTGATCCTTTCCCCCACACACCAAGCTCTTTATTTTGATAAATTGAGAAAAGATTGGAATTGTTATTGAAGTGTTGAAGTTGTTAGTTGTTGTTGGTGGTGTTGTTGAATTATTGTTGTTGGGAGACATGATTGGGTTGTATATTTTCATTGAAATCCTATGGTAGGTTGAGGGAATTACGATTCTTAGAGTCATGACCCTTAAAAGTTGATCCACCATCGAATTGCAGAATTCTGGGCTGTCGATCCCCATCTACGGTACTGACCTACGGACTGTAGATCAATCGACGGTCCGTACTGGTCAACCGTCGATTGGGACAGAAGTTGGGTTTGTGAGGCATCGATCTACGGGGCCGACCTACGGTCCGTAGATCGATCCACGGACCGTAAGTCGGGACCGTAGGTCAACACTTAGTATTTTTCAAAAAATCGATTTTTGGGGAAAACTCTCTGACGCGATCTACGGACCTGCAGTACGGACCGTAGGTCCATCCACGGTCCGTCGATGGCTTCCGTAGGTGCCGTCTGTGTCACCCAGAATCTGAAGTCTCAGTCAAGTTTCCCCATTCCTTTTCTCACTTTCTCAAGCAAGTTCCAAAGTATTCTACCTATGATTTATAGTTGTGTTCCGACACTCTAAAGTACGTCAAAGCGTTCAAGAATCCCTCCATATCATGTGATCGAACAACTTGAATTCATAATTCCGATTCA
>NW_026030485.1:0-399 GCF_019186545.1 Solanum stenotomum
GAAGGATCTTAATAACAATATAGCTATTTGTTAATTAGGAATATAACTTTTAAAAGAAACGTGAATTCAAGAACTCAAAATCAACTTATCTCAAGAATACTCAAATCTAGGGAAAGTATCTTAAATTACTCTTTTACTGATTTGAAAGTAGAGGTAGGGCGTGAGGACGAACTAGTCCAACACTATGATAGCCTTACATACCTAGAAGAACAAGATTCTTGAAAAATCTTGAAGAAGAACTTGATTAGAAGCCTTGAAACCCTAGCTTTAAGGTAAACAATCAAGAAGACCTTTCTTGAGATTCTCGAATTAGTTTCTTAAAATCTCTATAGCCAAAAATTAGGATTTTCATAATTGAAGATGAAAATCTAATTGTTTTGAGCTTTTTAATTAGTCAAG
>NW_026030486.1:0-2049 GCF_019186545.1 Solanum stenotomum
ATTAAAGGCTTCGGTGAGTAGTGATAAGTTGGAGGTTTTCTCCCAAGGGGGAGATGGTGCCCTTAGGTACCAAGGTAGATTATGTGTTCCTTGTGTGGATGGTGTGAGGGAAAGAATCCTTGATGAGGCTCATAATTCTTTTTATTCTATTCATCTGGGGTCAACAAAGATGTATAGAGACTTGAGAGATGTGTATTGGTGGAGCAGTATTAAGAAGGACATTGCAAAATTTGTTTCGGGTTACCATAGTTGTCAACAAGTCAAGGCCGAACATCAAAGGCCGGGTGGCCTAACTCAAGACATTGAGATACCTACTTGGAAGTGGGAAGAAATCAACATGGATTTTGTAGTGGGCTTACCCAAGGCTAGAAGAGGCTTTGATTCGGTTTGGGTGGTGGTTGATCGGATGACAAAGTCGGCTCATTTCCTACCGGTTAAAACTACTTACGGGGCTGAAGAGTATGCCAAGTTGTACATTCATGAATTGGTAAGGTTGCATGGGATTCCTTTGTCTATCATCTTGGATCTTGGTGCCCAATTCACTTCTCACTTTTGGATGTCATTCCAAAGGGGTCTTGGTACAAAGGTAAAGCTTAGCACGGCCTTCCACCCTCAAACGGATGGCCAAGCCGAAAGAACAATTCAAACCTTGGAGGATATGCTTAGAGCTTGTGTATTGGAGTTGAAAGGTAGTTGGGATGATCATCTTCCTTTGATTGAATTTGCATACAACAATAGTTATCATTCTAGTATCGGTATGGCTCCTTTTGAGGCACTTTATGGTAGACGGTGTAGGTCACCGGTTGGGTGGTTTGAAGTTGGAGAGGTGGCCTTGTTGGGTCCGGATCTGGTCATGGATGCTCTTGAGAAGGTAAGGATGATTAGGGAGAGGTTGAAAACAGCCCAAAGTCGTCAAAAGTCTTATGCCGATGTGAGGAGACGGGATCTTGAATTCAAAGTGGGTGATTGGGTTTATTTGAAAGTTTCTCCAATGAAAGGTGTGGTTCGTTTTGGTAAGAAGGGGAAATTAAGTCCTAGGTATGTCGGTCCTTATGAGATAATAAGAAGGGTTGGTAAAGTAGCCTATGAGTTGGGGTTGCCCAAGGAGATGGAATTAGTTCATCCGGTATTCCATGTATCGATGTTGAGGAAATGTGTTGGTGATCCTAACGCTATTGTACCTCTTGAGGTTGTGGGTGTTGTAGAAGATAATTTGACGTATGAAGAAGTCCCGGTTCAGATCTTAGATAGACAAGTTAAAAGGTTGAGGAACAAAGAAGTGGCGTCCGTTAAGGTGCTTTGGAGAAATCAACAAGTGGAGAGTGCTACTTGGGAGGCCGAAGCGGACATGCAAAGACGTTATCCTTATCTATTCAACTCCACTCAAGCCTAAGGTATTAAATCAAGTCCTTTGTACTCCATTGAGTCTTACATTTCAGCCCCCTGAATCATTAATGTGCATATATGTTTAAATTGATGAGTTATGGATGCTTTACACTAAGTTTTGAAATCTTGAAGTGATGTTTAAATAAAATTTTTGCATTCATGTTGGGGCTGATATGTTCTTACTAAGTCTTGCCTTGTACTTCTCTTCCACATTCGGAGACGAATGTTCCCAAGGGGGAGATATTGAAATGACCCAAAAAGTTCTTTAAAATGTGCTTCGGAAGTTACCGGAAACATGTTTAGCTATTTATAAAAAAATCCGTTTCATTTTTCGAAAATCCGACTTCATATTCTTGTTTAGGGGGTCAAATTGAGTGGGAAATGGGTCTAACCCAAATTTTAGAGCAACCGTATCAAAATCCGAAATTTCCAAGTGAAGCCTTTTTCGAGGGTCTACTTTGGAGGGTCATATCTCCTAGCACACAAATTATTGGGTGGCCAATAACATATCCATGGAAATCCCTTTGAGTTAGCTACCTAACGCACTTCGTTTCACCTCATTCGGAGTTCGGACGAAGAAGTTATGCCCATTTTCGTAAAATCTGTCCGGCAGGAAAGGCAAATTTCCAGTGAGGGTTTTTACTGTTCACCCGCCTCGTTTTT
>NW_026030487.1:0-281 GCF_019186545.1 Solanum stenotomum
TCCATATGGTCTGGGGTTTAAGGTTTAGTCCTATGATTTAGAGTTAAGGATTTAGAGTTTCTTAGGGTATATTATTTAGCGTTTAAGATTTCTTAGGGTTTGGTTTTTTTAAGGGTTTTTAGGATTTAGGGTTTTGGGCTTAAGATTTTCTAGTGTTTTATTAGGTTTAGAGGAATATTTAAGTATAGGGTTTTAAGGTGTTTAGGATTCCAATGGCTTTTTAACGATTAAGGGGTTTTTAGATCCTAGGGTATTTATAGGGATTTTAGGGTCTGGGTTTT
>NW_026030488.1:0-574 GCF_019186545.1 Solanum stenotomum
CTTCTACAATATTCCAGAGTAATTGCCCTTTTTGTTCTTTTTAAGACTCTGTTCAATGACAGATGAACGAATTAAATAGGGGTGATTTGAAATGACTTAAAATGATAAATTAACCATTTAAAAACGAAAGTAATTTTTGAAATTTTATTACTGCCATGAATTAAAATAGTAGGATTAACATATATTACATGAAAATTATGTAAAGGACTGTAAATAACAATAATTAAATTCTTAAAATATTTAAAAGACATACAAAAAATTTAGTTGACTTTTAAAATTTTAAAAGTACCAAATAAAATCGAGATAACAAAACTAACATACATTATTTGAAAACAACATATAAATTACTATAGATCATAATAATTCAAAATTCAGTGCCACATAAATTGAAACATATGGAGTAACATATAATACTTGTAAATTCTGTAAAATAAACTATAAATCAAAATAATTAACAACTTAAAGTATCTAAAACGTATATTAAAATTTAACTGACTCTCTAAATTTTATTTGTATCACAAAATTGAGATTAAAAAAAAAACTTATGTTGGACTCGTGCAAGTACGAGTCTCAT
>NW_026030489.1:0-457 GCF_019186545.1 Solanum stenotomum
TGTAAGCATTCTATGACATTAGAAAACACGTGAGAAAGTGATCCACAAAGGGCAAATGACAGACAAATAGATAAGTTATGGAACATGCAACATGTATAATTATATAACAAACCATCTTTGGAAACTACGAGATCTCCTATAGAACCACTCTACCATATTAAGGGCAAACACACTGTCTTAAGTGTTAAGTCACAAGTGGGATAACTCTGCTCATATTCCTTACTCACCTAAGCACATACAATTGATTTCCCCATCTATTGTCTTCAATCTCTTAAAAATTCTTATAGGTGTTATGCTATTGGGACTTGTCTTCCGTCGAGGTCAATATAAACACTACAGTTAAGAAAGAAAAAGAAAATCCTCAATAGTTCATATTTTATAGTAGGAGGTCAAGGTCAACTTTGCCTTCATTACTAGCTTGTGTTATAGCATGCTCAACGCCTGGTGCCCTTTGAAG
>NW_026030490.1:0-527 GCF_019186545.1 Solanum stenotomum
TACTATTCATACTTTGTAAATCGCTCATTGTTCCCACAACCCTAGTTATGAAAGTTAGCTACTCATTATCTCAAAAACACAATCAAAATTTATTAAAATAAATATGTTTGTGTTAATCATAAAAAGTTAAGAACAATAGCTAAACTATCTTTTATTAATCACGAATACAAATAAATAATAAAGGAGAAGAAAGAATAAACCACAATTCTCCGGCCTCCACGGCGNCTAAGCTAGAAGAAAATTTATATTGTGTCTTGTATCTTGGTTCTTGGCTTCCTCTTCTTTATTTTTCCACCAATTTAATCCTACAAATAAAATACGCAATTTAGCACAAATCATAAAATTCATGCTCAAAAAGAACAAATATAAATAATAAATGTGAGGAAATAATGATTAAAAATATGTATTTTTAGCCTCACATCAACACCCCACACTTAAAACTTTTGTTCGTCCTCGAGCAAACATTAGAACTTATCCCAAGAAAAAATAAATCATACTTGTAATGTCATCACTTTGGTTTATACAAA
>NW_026030491.1:0-328 GCF_019186545.1 Solanum stenotomum
CGGCACGCGCAAACCGCCTTTAGGAAGTATGGCTGCGTAGGTCTCGAAAAAATACGCGGATTCAACAAAGAAATCGGCTGAAACGGACACCCGAGGCCCGAGTTATGGCCGTTTGAAGTTTCATAAATTCATAGCCACCTTCCACCTTTAAGATGCTGAATTTCAAATGGCCGTAATTTTCGGCTCGAACGTCCGTTTGACGCAATCTTTTTTTTGAAACCTCGTATTTTTTCGAGATCTATATGAAGAACCCATCGCCTTTGTCTGAATTTCCTTTGAATTTTTTCATCATATTTCGACGCGTATAAGAATCAGTAAAAGGCGTTTT
>NW_026030492.1:0-399 GCF_019186545.1 Solanum stenotomum
CAAAATAACAATTTAAAACAGTTTTTTTTAAATCAGATTTTTTTTAAAGAACTTATTATCATATTTTTTATTGTATTGCCGATGGAAAAGTGGGTAATAATTCACTAAATTTTAAAATCCTTTTAATCAAACATTATTATTACAAATAATAATAATAATAATAATTGAATTTCAAAAATATGTGCAAACTTATAGAAACCACCATAAAATTTTGATTTTTTTAATTACAATAATAATAACAATNATAATAATAATAATCTACCTATATATAAAAGGAGAGGAAAAAATGACACGTGTCAACACCACAATTATTCATGAATTTTATTACTTTTAGTTATTTTAAATAATAAATTCAATAACTTAATTTTCTTTAGTTGTCACGACCCGATTTATCAAGTC
>NW_026030493.1:0-47425 GCF_019186545.1 Solanum stenotomum
GTCCTCAAGAAAACTCAAGTTCAGCAGTCCAAAAAGGGTGTCTCAAACAGTGCTACACAAGACTCAATAATGAACATACACAACAAGATTCAAATTACTTATGCAAAGATCAACTGTGTACTCAAAGATTCAAGTTGTGACACACTATTACCGAATATTCTCATGCTTGCAATACCTGCTACTTGTGCAAGTTCAAGTTCAACAAAACGTATCTAAATGCCCTGACATAAAGAATGATTCCATATACACACACAGAGGTTAATAAATTCAAGATCAGGAATTAGATGCGACGCTCACACTCAAAAAGAGGAACGCAATGCATGTTTTCACCCATAGGTTTGCCCTTATTGTCCAATCGACTTTTGATTCGGCTTTCTCAAGATCAAAATGGTTTTTCTAAGGTTTGTAATGGGGCTAATTTCAAAGGTATGGTCATTTAGGCTCAATGACTTTGTTCTCGTGAGATGTGGTATTCTCAAGGCATTCCCTTCTTTTCCTTTATCAATTCTTTTTCTAGTGCTTCTAAGTCACCTGTTTATTCACCTTTTTGGATTGCTTGGAAACCCGATTTCCTTCGTACCTTATTCCACACTTTTTTTTTGAATTGAAGGAGTTTCCACTGTTCTTCAACACTAGGGGCTAAGGGGGACTTTTCCTGCACTTCTTAACTTATGCTTTCCTTTTCACCACACCCCCAACTTAGGCTTTTGGCCTAAGATGGTTATTCACTAAACCAAAAATTAAGAGGATTATAGGTAGTGGGTCAAGTGAGGTTTAGGGTTCATCAAGGTTCTTCCAAAGAAAGGTAAGCCTCAAAGGGTGTTCAAAAAGAGTTTCACACACTCACGGGTAGGCCACAAAAGAGGTATATGTCAAATTTGGTTCACACTCTTTAAAGTTGCCTAAGATCATATCAAGAGGGCACCTTTGAGAATCAATCAGACTAACAGGGCAAATTCTAGGTTTGTTCATGCAAGTTTCAAAGCAAGCTAATCACACAAGGCATCGACAATTAAGTCAACCAAGACTACACACTTTCACTAGTGTGCAACGCTATTTACAAGAGAATCAATTCGATAAATGGCTAATCACAATGAGATGCAAAGGGTTCACATATTGTCTATGCAAATTCATTTGGCCTTATCGTACCCATACATTTGTGTTCGTTCAATTGAGAGCACTATTCAAGTTATTGGTATTGATCGAAACTGAGACTCATTTTTTTGCGAAAGAACAGCCACAATCAACTCACAAAGGGTGGCAAAAATGTGTGAAAAATTCAAAAAATCTTGAAAAGGTCAAAATCATTTGCAACTTAAAACCAAAAGAGAGCCATGTGCTCAAACATCCATGAAAAGCAGTGTGATTAAAACATAATTTTAAACAGAACAGCCAAAATATATACAAAACACGAATCACAAATAGAACACAAAAGGTGAGCCTCACCCCACAACAAATAATAAAAAAATATTTGTCCTCAAATGCAAGTAATAAAGAATCCAAAAGTAGATGTAAGCAAGGTAGAGAAAGGTCCTGGCTATGCAGTCTATCTATATGTTGGGGCATTAGTGCCCGGAGTAGTCTCCGATGGAAAGGCAATGCCAGATCCACTAGGGGCTGCTGTGGACGTAACTGTCTCTACTAGATTTGGCAGATCTTTGAATATGCTCGCATCTTGGCTCACTCTTATCTCCTCAACCTATGCTGCTATTAACTCCTCGTCGGTTCCTGCATCCGACTCTGCCTGTGCTACACTAACCCTTTGAGTATCTCTGGTGGTCTCAGGAACATCCTTATCATCTGCTCTCTCTACGAGTCCAGTGAAGTCGGTAGATTTAAGGTAATCTATGTCCTTCCGCAAACTTGCAATCTCGACTTTAAGGGCTGTCACCTCAAAGGTTTCCCACTGTCTGCTATCAGAAGCCAAACCTCTCACTGTCAAGGCATCAACAGAAGTCTGAATGGGAGTAAGTGCTGCTAGTATGGCCCTGTCAATCATCTCTGGAATAGACCTTCCCAGTCTAGTGGCTCTCACATCAGCTGAATAGACCAACTGGCCCATCTTCAAGATCATGGCCTGAGTGATTTTGGAAGTCTGGGAGGATGAGGAAGCACCTGGAGCCTATGAGGAAGAAGAAGAAGAAGGAGTAGGTATACCTCAGGGCTCAGAGGCCAGGGTGGACGAAGGTGTCTCTGTTGATAATGAGTCAACATTGACCTCTAGAGAAGTATCTGTTGGGGCTACTCTTCTCTTATCATCCTCCGCTCGTATAAATTCTGGCTCTATACGCCGGATATTAGTGGAGGAAGATGGAGTGAATTCTATATTGCTATCAGGATCTCGGGGTACTCCAGCATACCGGCACAACTCAATAATCAGAACAAGAAATGGCAGGGATGTCTGTGTCTATTTGGCTCTCAAAGCCATCTCCTATGAAACCAACAGTCCCAGGTCGATCCGCCTCCTGGCCATGATAGAACCAAGGCAAGCTGCCTTAGGATGACGTAGGATGGATTCATTCTCTGATGGCATAATAGTGTTGATGATGAAGCCAAACCAGTGCCGGGGGGCGATGTTCATATCCTTCTTCTCAATAGGAGCTCCTGCATCCAACCATCTCTAGGTGATGTCAGAAATCATTGGAGCTAACCAACCCTTCATATCTCTAGGGAATGAACAATAGGCAAGCCCTGGTAGGGTAGTATCGAGTGCAGCGGTCGACCTAATACAACATGAATATGCTCGTTGTGACACTCCACCACCTTGCCTCTAACCATCACCGACTTCACTGGTCGGAACTCACTAGCCTTTTTCCTATTTTTCGAGACTAACTCCCCATAGGCTAAGTAGAATTCTCGGACCCAGGAAGGAATGTAAGAGCCACGCGACCTTGTGAACTGTTCGAACTCATGATATCTGAGTGTGTTAAGCACCTCAGCATGCTTACTTTCCAAACCCTCCACAGATAGTATTTTTTTCTTCTAGAATGGTTCGTAAACCATCTCCTTTTAGTTTTTTCATCAACCTGGGTGGGCGTGAAGCTACAAGGAGTGTAGGAGCCACTGGAGGTGGTGTTGAAGCTGGCACTGGATCAGTCATAGAAGGAGTTACGGCTACTGGAACTCTGGTGGGTGTAGATTGATGTCCATACCTGAGCCTATTTTGTCGGTGAATCAAGGGTTGTTCAACATCCGTTTAAGATAAGTCTAGCTCAACAGCTGACCCTTTTCTAGAGATATGCGTTTTTCATTTGCTTTTATCTCCCGCTAGGGGATCTTGCTTTCCTTTCTGTGAAGGACGTGATCCTCCTTCATTGATTGTAATTCCTTTTGCCCTGCTCTGAGGTGTTGCGTTCAAGTTTGTGCATACCATATCTACAAAGGTTTATGATTAGTCAGAAGAACAATCACACTAAAATACAGAAGATCTGAAGAAGAAAGGTTAGCCGACCAGTCGGCGAATCGCCAAATTTCTTTAGCGAGCTAGGTCAAACTTGTCGAAGGCATTAGATTGAAATCTAGGCAAATAATCGATGAAAAATTCTATTTGATGAGACGCCAAACACTTTCAGCGATGATGAAGTAGTCTGCCAAAAGATACAGTGAAAAAGGGTGGAGGAGGCATGCGAAAGGCGGTCTGAAGTCCTAATGAGGAGTCGTTGACTACCTTCGGTGACCACAGATGTGTCACCCGAAAGTTTCAGATCTATCAGCACTATGGACATGAATGAAGAGCGATATAAGATCAGTAGACAAACCGTCGAATCATTTGGCGAGCATGACCTAGCTCGCCGAATGATTCACCGTGCCTATTTTTCAACCCCCTTCTTAGAATCGACCTTACAGGCACTAAAAATGCAATTAAAGCACGCAGACGCGAAATTCACACCAGACCCATACTTCCCATTATTCCAGAATACTCAGACTTCTTCCGGTCCTGCCAAATTTTTGAGCAACTTTCGTTAGAACGCTGAATTCACACCACACCCAACTATGATCACCCTTAAGAATGTCGTCACCCATTCCTTCATTGAGCAACTTTCGTTGTTTAGCACAAATGTGGGCTCTTTAGGTGTTACCCAACTAATACAACGACAATCAAGCGGGAACCATTTCCATCCCAATCAAATTAAAGCACAAACACAAGGCATTCGACTATTAAAATATTTCAGGTAACTAAGTATGGATTACACAAAGCATATCAACTTATTTATATTAGAGAAGCCCAGCACACGTCATCCTGATACTACAATTGCAAAAGAGTGCAAAAACTTTTAAGATAAATTTGGGATTTTATAGGCTAACCTTTAATACCGATCAAATTGCTTTCTGAAATGCTAGGCAGCAAAGAGATCCAACCCCAAACACTATTTACCAATTGAAATACTAATGTAAAGGTAAAAATCTAAGAAAAAGTGCTTTTGGTGTGATTTTGGGGTGTTTGAGACGAGGGAAAGTGAGAGATTCAAACATTTTGACTTTCTGCCTTTATATAACCGTTCAGTTCTCTGTCATTCGGCGACGTTAGTCTTATCGCCGATAAAATCAAAAATGTGCCGAATGCTTACGTACCTCACTGAGTTTTACAGGACATCCCTAATTTTGGGGTCCTAATGAAGGATTATGTCGCAGTCATGGATAGATTCGGCGACTTGCCCATTCGGTCCTTAACTCGCCAACTTATACTTCTCAAATCCTTTCGCATTTTACCCTACAAAATTAGCACACCATTATTTGAACAGAATAATTAAAAGCATTAAACCTTGGGTTGCCTCCCAAGAAGCACCTTATTTTATGGCATGGCACGATGTAAGTTCGGTCTCAATCTCCGTTATTGGGGTTATCCCTAGTGTCACTATGTGACCCCAATATGACATTTGGGTGGAAATGAGGTACTGTAAATCTTAGGAATGACCTGATCAGCTTGATTGATCTAGAGTGAGATCCATCATTTGATTCAGCACGTTAACATTCTCCTTCATTTCTTCCAACACTCGATCCTAATCAGTGACCTTTTTGATAATGATTTGAAGTGTGTCCTCGACACAATTTTCTCTCTCATCTCTGGACTTCCTCCGCTCATGAGGGGGTATATACCTCCCCTTGTTGTTGCATTGGACTTCCACCTCTGAGAGTTTGGTGGCCAGTTCGTTTAGCTGAGATGCCAGAGCGGTCGGTGTGAGGTCCTTTTGGACTCCTTGGCTCAATTCCACCAACTTGCCACTACTCTGCTCAGCCATGTTCGTCTAAGTGGATAAATCAACAAAAAACAAAACTGAAAGTAAACTTAGTGAACTACGACTAGGAAGAACTCTTTCAACTCTGCCGGGGCCATATGGTAAGGGGGATAGAAATAGGTTGAGTATCGGGAAGGAGGTATATACCAAGATCTATCTCCCTTTCGGGAGGGACACCGGGAAGGTCTTCTGGGAAGACATCTAGAAATTCATTAACAACCGGAATAGACTCAATAGGAGGGACTTTAGACTCCACATCATTGACTCTCACAATATGGTACAAGCACCCTTTGGAAATCAACCTATGGGCTTTAATGCAAGAAATGAATTTCCCCTTCACCACAACATCCCGGCTCTCCCACTCAAGGACGGGTTCATTAGGAAATCGGAACTTGACTTTACGAGTCCTACAATCAATAGAAGCATAATATGCATGCAACCAATCCATCCCAAGAATAACATCAAAATCCACCATGTTCAACTCAACAAGATCACAAGGCAACAACTTATTTAATATGCAAACCGGACAATTTCTATACACTTTTCTAGCAACAATAGAGACACCAATGGGAGTGGATACTTCATATGACTCATGCAACAATTCCGACTCGACATGAAATTTTCTAGCAACTAAGGGGGTAACAAAGGAAAGGGTGGCACCCGGATCAATCAAAGTATAAACATCAAGATCAAAGATTTGCAACATACCGGTCACCACATCCGGAGTCTCATTAACACCTTGTCTACCATGCAAAGCATAAAATCGATTGTCCCTTGGGGCACCACTTTGAGAAGCACCTCTACCCAAAGGAGTAGTGTTAGCACTTCGGACCTTGTTGCGGATCTTGGGACATTCAAACCTCTTATGACCCACTTCTCCACATTCAAAGCAAGCACCCGAACCCTTCATGCAAGGACCACCATGCTTCCTCCCACACTTAGGGCATACATCCATAGAACCCACTTCACCTCCCCCTTGAGGTCTAGGAACATTGATAGCAAATCCCCGGTTGACATGAGGGTTTCCTCGGCCTTGATGAAATCTAGCACCCTTAGGGAACCTATTCTCCAATCGGGCCCTCTTGGCCTCGTGCCCCCTTCTCTTCCTCAATTTCTCCTCCTCCATTTGCTCGGCATAAGTCATCAACCGAGACAAATCCATATCTCCAATGAGCATAGCGGACCGACACTCCTCACTAACCAAGTCGGATACACCCATCACAAATTTGTTCATCCTCGACCTAGAGTCGGCCACCAAGTGAGGTGCATACTTGGAGAGTTGGACAAATTTGAGGGCATACTCCCTCACACTCATAGCTCCTTGCTTCAAGTTCATGAACTCCACCAACTTTGCCTCCCTAAGCTCAAGAGGGAAGAACCTATTAAGGAAAGCAAGTTTAAACTCCTCCCACAACACCACATAGCCATTACCTTTCTCACCCTTCCATTGATCAAACCAAATTTGAGCAACCCCCTTGAGTTGGTAGGCCGCCAATTCCGCCTTCTCACAAGCACCAACATCCATAATGGTCAAGATTTTGCATACCTCATCGATGAACTCTTGCGGGTCCTCATCCACCTTTGAACCATGGAAGACCGGAGGGTTCATCCTCATGAAATCTCTCACCCTTTCCCCCGGGGTGGTAGTTCGAGGAGCTTGGGCTCCTTGTTGCACTTGGTTAGCTACCACTTGTGCAAGCATGGTGAGTGCATCACGGAGCTCACCATTGGTGGGTGGCTCTTCCGGTGATCGGGCCCGTCTTCCCCTCATGTTTGGCATGATGATCTAGCAATCCAAAGAACAAGCGTTAGGGAGGAATCACCTTATCGCACTCTAAGCACGACATAGAACATGAAGAAGGGAAACCTTTCCTAAAACGTTTTGTAGCCTCCCATTCATAGTCGTGGCGCGCTTCACAACCATGATTAGGACTCTACTCAACGCGGTGTGTTGGACTCCGAGGATTTAACAACCTAGTGCTCTGATACCAAGCTTGTCACGACCCAAGCCTAGGGCCTAGACGTGACATGGCGAATGAGGAACCCGAAGGAACCCCAAACAAGCCTCTCAAACTTGTCATCACACTTCATCGGTCGCGGAAGTACAATCAACATTAATTAACGGGAAATAGGGACTAAGGGCAAACCATTTCAAAATGACATCATAGAACAAGAGTCAAGCTCATTTACAAAATACTTGTCCAACGCACACCTCTACATACATAGATAGGACGGGGGCCATGACATACTACCGGCTCCCCTCATAGTCAAAATACAATTGCAAGCTAAAGTCTCAAAACATAGGAGTAGGAAACATAACATAGACCTCGAATCATTGAGGACTCACCAACAACTCGGATAAGCACCGTACTAGCCAGGTGAATGGAGAGAAGGATCAAAAGTAGCTCCGGTCCCTACATGGTGGCATCATATAGGCAAAATATGCATTAGTACTTGGAATGTACTAAGTATGCGGGGTGCAACACAACAATAGACAAGGACACAATCGAAATACAAGAAATAGTTTCATAGGTATTATGAATAACAATATGAGGATGCATGATCAAAGTGAAGTCAAAACATGTTTAAGTAAATCTATACTAATAGTAGTTATCATGTGTGTATGCATGATCCAACCAATCTATAACCCCAACTTAGGATGGGGGATGTCGTTCACACCCGGACACCCTGGTGGCAAGGTACAAGCCCCTCACATGGTTGATGTTGGTCACACCCCAAGCATCCTAGGTGGTGAGATATAAACCTCTCACATGGTTGTCCGGTTCTTTTCCCCCGGACCGGGCATGGTCATGCAACACTTTATATAGGAAATTCCCATTAGGCTCTAATGCAATCTTACGTATGGAATGAACATATACACAAGCTTAGTTTTTCATCAACATATCTCTGGATTTCCATACATCTCATAGCTCAAGCTTTAAACCATTGATTCATCAATTCTCCATAGTTGGACATTTTGTCAAATACCTTGAAGGCATGTAATGGAATCAAAGAGCATGGAAAATAGGGTAGTAATTATGCAGCCAAACCAGTGAACAACCTACAACAACACCTTTTTAACACCCACAATACCACATGAAAATCTTCACATCTATTCCAAATTTAGGTTCAAGTTCTAGAGTCACAACATGCTCAAAACAATCACTTTTCATGTTTAAAATTCAATGTGCAGGAAATTATTACAAAGAACAAGACTAATTTATGAATCTTAACTTAAACCATGAATTAGTGAGTAGAATAGAGTCTAGGCACTATGGGTGGAAGGACCCATGAGTTCAACACCACATACCTTGAGTTTTTATGAAGGTCTTGAGAGTGTCTTCAATGGAAGCTTGGAACTTGGAGCAAGAGTCTCTTCAATCTTGAGGAAGGTTTTGGATTAGGGTTCTTGAGAGAACTTGAGAGAAAATGTGTCCAAATATGGGAGAGGTGTTTTGGAAAATGTTTTAGAGATGGGAATTGAACTAATGGTATATAGGAAATAACATATGCCCTTTGGAAAAATGGTCCAACACTTAGAAAAAAAAATGAGGCGGGTGAACAGTAAAAACGCTCACTGGAAATTGCCTTTTCTGCCGGACAGATTTTACGAAAATGGGCATAACTTCTTCGTCCGAACTCCGAATGAGGTGAAACGAAGTGCGTTAGGTAGCTAACTCAAAGGGCTTTCCATGGATATGTTATTGGCCACCCAATAATTTGTGTTCTAGAGATATGACCCTCCAAAGTAGACCCTCGAAAAAGGCTTCACTTGGAAATTTTGGATTTTGATACGGTTGCTCTAAAATTTGGGTTAGACCCATTTCCCACTCAATTTGACCCCCTAAACAAGAATATGAAGTCGGATTTTTCAAAAATGAAACGGATTTTTTTATATATAGCTAAATAAGTTTCCGGTAACTTCCGAAGCACATTTTTAAGAACCTTTTGGGTCATTTCAAGTGTCTACGATTGTCAATAGTATAGTAACCCAACTAAAGGTTGGGGTCGTGTCCCAAGAGAGTGGTTTTAAGAATTGATAGAAAAATAAAATTACGTTCTAACTAGTCGTACCTAAAGATATTGATGAACAAAAACATAGTAAATTAAAGGAGGTGACACGAAAGTATCAAATATCAAATGGTGGTTTTGTCACAAGTAGTAAAAACAACAAAATATTAACAAGAAAATCAAGTCTGGGGATAAGTTCTTGGGGTGTGACCACAATACAAGCTGAGATAAATCATTGGGTACATGCTTTCGATAGAAAAATTGCAAAATAATAGTTACTAGGCTAAGCTTTAAATGAAAATAAGTTCCCTCTCGGGCAACTTACCCCTTTTCAAATGGGTTCATCTTGGACAACCATCTACCACATAAAGACAATTCTAAGTCTTACCCCACTCACTCTATTGAGCTAAGTGTTAAGATATGGGACTAGGGCTCACCCTATCAGGTTAAACGTCATGTCGACCCACTCCTTAGGCCATCAGTCTAGTGGTCTTGGTTTCGCGATCTCCTTCTCGAGCAAGCCGAAAACACATGGGTGGTTCTGTATTTGCAACTACAAACCCATTAAATTAAACCACAACCACTAGGTGAAATCACCATTAAAATACATCTACCCTATCAACAAGCAAGACCCAACAACAATATCAACACATATTTGTTAAATCACACCACAAGAATAAGGGTTTTTAGCCACACATCAAGAAATACCAAAATACACCTAAAATTATACTAAAATCAAATGGGTATAAGAAAATAAATCTTGATTTAAGCAAAGGAAGAAGAATGGAGAAGACCCACTTCCAACTTGGAGAAGATGAAATCCTTCTCTCTTCAAGTCTCCCATAAAACCCTCTCCAAACTTGAGAGAAAAATATCTAAAAAGTACTATTCTATTGTGAACAACATAAAATGGTTCGGAACTTATAAAACTAATAATAAGTTCAGTATCTATAGACTTCAGAAAATAGCGCTGGCGGATCTTTCGGCAAAGTTAGTTTATGCCGCCGAATGACTCGGTGACTCCACCTTCTTCTGTTTCATCATTGTTTCATGCTTTCCTTTAGCATCTTCATGTTTTATACCATTGGGAGGTATAGTACTGCTTCATAGAACAATTTGGCGAAGCGTCGAGTGCTCTTTTCGTCGCCTTTTTTATCCTCTTCCTTCAGGGCTTTGCATACTTGAACAAAGGGTGGAGTCTGTCCTTTTGGCGAATCGCCAAAGGTTCTTGGTGATGCCCATGCTTCAGCCTCTTTGTTCTTTTCAGCCTTCTTGTTCCATTTTGCGCCTAAGTGTCCAATCTTTCACTAAAACTTTAAATACCTGAAACTTAAGAGTTTTCATCAGATATTGAGACAAAATAAGCATTCGAGCATACTATTTCTATCAAAATAAAGCCATAATGAGTCCGAATTGTGGACTCATAAACGGCTCAGATAAGGACCAAATTGGGGTTGGTGTTGAATCATTTGATCGGAGGTGCCTTTACGTAAAGGTAAATGTGGTAAATTACCTAACTAGAACTCCACCACCACCAATTGAGGAATGTTACTATAAGGAGGATGCTTATTTGGAGAAGGATCAGACGGGGGGTTTCTGAGCCTATTCCTAAGGTTCCAATTCAGATAATTGGCGCCAAGGTTAAGGTAACCAAGGTCGAAACTATGGTAATTACAATAGAGAGTGTAACTATGGTAACTACAATCGAGATAATTTAAGTGATGAATCATGGTTTAATTGATGATTTAATGGTGAATTAAGATGATTTTACCCTATTGATGAGTCCACAAATTGGACTCATTTAGGGATATATTTTGATAGAAATTGTGTCCTCAACTTCTTATTTATCTCAATATGTGATGAAAACCCTTAAGTTTCAGGTATGTGAAATTTTTAGGAAAGCATGGACAATACATCGCAAAAAGAAAAGAAAGAGCTGAAAAGAAAAAAGAAATGAAGGCCTGAGGATCGCCAAGTCCACTTGGCGAGTCACCAAAGGGTCTCACTTTGCCTTTTGTTCTAGTGTGCTGAGCCCTGAAGGAAAGGATCAAGTCGGCAGAAAAAATGAGCAGTCGGCGCATCACTGAGAAGTTCTGCGAAGCAGTACTGTCTCCCAATGACCCATAGTATAATGATGCCGAAGGATGGTCTAAAACGGCGATGAACTACACTAAAGGACGAATCACTGAGTTGATCGGTGATTCCGACTAATGTCACCGAATGGTCCGTTGTAGCACAAATTTTGAAAACTATAAATATTCGTTGAGAGTTATAGCTTAGTATCAGATTTTTAGTGTGAAAAAACAATTATTATAATTTTCATAAATAGTACTTTTTATTTTTGCTTTGAGTTAGAAAGGGTTTTGAAAACTTGAAGAAGAAGAGGGTTTCATCTCCAAGGATTTGGACTTGGGTCTATTGATTTCTTCATTCTTGTCCTGTAACAACACTTAAATTTTCATACCCATTTGAATGCAAGCTCATTTAGGTATAAATTTCCATCTCTTGATGTGTTGCTAAAAACACCCATTCTTGGGGTGTGATTTAGCGAATATGGGTTAATATTGTGGTTGGGTATTGCTTGTTGATAGTTTAATGTAGTTTAATAGTGATTTCTTCTAGTAGGTGTGGTTCAATCTAATGGATTTGTAATTGCAAATACAAGTTAACTCATGTGTTTTTGGCTTGCTCGAGAGAGAAGTCGCTAAACCAAGACCACTAGATTGATGACCTAAGGAGTGGGTCGACATGAAGCTCAGCCCAAGAGGGTGAGCCCTAGTCCCATATCCTAACACTCAGCTCAAGAGAGTGAGTGGGGTAAGGCATAGGCTGGTCTTCATGCGGCAAGTGGGTGTCCGAGATGAACCCATTTGAAACGGGGTAAGTTGCTCAAGAGAGAACTTATTCCCACATAAAGCTCAGCCTAGTCACTATTACTCTATAAATTTTCTATAAAAAGCATGTACCCAATAATCTAGATTAACTTGTATTCCGGTCACATCCCAAGAATCCCCCTCTCATTGTTAGATTTTCTTGATAATCTTGCTAAATTTAGTTTATTTGTGACAAAACCCCAAAATCGATATTTGACACTTTTGTGTCCCCCTTTAATTTACAATGTTTTTACTCATTAATGTCTTTAGCTACTACTAGTTAGAACTAAATTTTATTTTTCTATGAATTCTCAAAACCACTCTCTTGCGACGATCCCAACCCTTGTTTGGGTTATTATACTATTGCACGATCGTAGATACTTGAATCGGAAGTAGTGTCGTTGGACACGATAAGCATAAAAAATGGCACCGCTCCGGGGAGTGATGTTATTTCAGAACTTTTAGATCAATAGAATTTTTGTTTTCTTAGTTGTAGTTTACTCACTTAATTTTTAGTTCTTGTTTTGTTGGTTTGTCTGTATCCAAATACAGGAAGCGAGCATGGCGAGCAGTATTTGGGAGCTAATGGAGTTTCCTACATTAGAGGTAATGATGTTCCGGGATCGTATTCTCACCTTCAAGCAATTGAATGGTGAACAGATCCACAAGTAATGGGCAAGGTTTAATTACCTGATAACTCAATGCCCAACTCATAACATTCCTAACATGGCACTCCTTGACTGTTTCTATAGAAGCCTTGGTCCGGAAACCAAGAGGTCAATCGACCAACTCATTTTGGGAGGCCTTGCAAAACAGCCATATGTGAAAGCAGCCCAACTACTCAATCAAATGGCCGAAACGCACTAAGAGGTAGAAAAAGACTTCATGTTGGCCACCCTAATGACTAAGATTGATGAATTGGCCAAAAATATGGTGAAGATCGAAGTCCAGTAAAAAGGATGGATCAATACATCCCTCCTAATGAGCGAAGAAGTACTAAGAACACTGAGGTTAAATGCCTTGAGGGCATGCTATTGGTCATTCTCCACAAGGTAACTGAGCAAGATAGAAAGCTGGAAGAAATGAAGGAAGACATTGAAGGATTGAAGCGATTGATTTGGTCTCAATCCAGAGCTGTCTAGCTGCTCAAAAACCTTATGAATCATGTGTCGCACGATCTACACTCGAAACAAAACAAGGGGTTGCCTATTGATACTACGGCTAACCCTAAAAATGGAATTTAACAGCTGACATGCGTCTTGCCACGACGTTATCTAAGGTGATGTTTGGGAGGCAACCCAAAACCTTTTAAAATGATTTATTGTTGTTTCAGAAATAACTATGTGTTGAATATATAGGTTAAAGTGTGGGAGAATGGGTGAAATTGTATTTGGTGAATTAATAGTTTATTCAGCGAATCGCCCAACAGGTTGGCGATCACGATGAGGACCGTCATTTGGACACTCACTTGACTGAAGGTTCTGTAAAATTCGGCGAGCCAAATGACAACTCGGTGTGTCGCCGATTGGATCGGCGAGTGTAACTAATGTCGCTGAATGGGCACGAACTGGACTGTTTATAATGGCTAAAAGTCCTAGAAATTTGAAATCTTTGACTTTCCCTCGCTCTTAATCTTCACAAACTCATACCAAGGTAGTATTTTTCCTATTTTAGCATTATAATAGTACTTTGGTTAGTTGACTTGTGCTCGGAATTGGATTTCCTTGCTGCCTAACTTTTCAATCACATTTTAATCAACAGAAAAGGTCAGTTCTCTGAACCCCAAGTTTCTTTTTGAATAGTTTATACTCTTTTACAATGATCGCATCCTATTGATGTCTGTTGGGCCTCTCTGCTAGAATTAGAATGTTCGCATGCCTTTTTCAATTTGAAAAATTTTCCTGTAGTGCTTTGATTGTCAAATGCATGTATTTGTTGTGGTTATAATTGAATGAAATCTCACTGGATTGTGATTGCTTGTGGTTCAATTGATTGAGTAAATTCCGAGTAGCCCACGTTTGCACTAAACGTCAAAAATTAGTGCAATGATAGAGCGGGTGACACCTTAAGAGCAAATGTCATCAAAATGGCCAAATTTGGCATACCCAGGAGAAATCTGAGTATCCGAGGTGATGGGTAGTAAGAGTCTTGTTTGAATATTGTTAGTGCATGCTTTGATTATTTTTTTTGGGATTTGTGGGACTGAATTCGAGAAGGTGGATTGAAAATAGGCACGTTAGGCCATTTGGTGAGCTAAGTCTAGCTCGTCGAATTAATTGGCGGTTCGCCTATTCTCTTTATCTCGCATTTAACTCGTGTTTAGTTGTGGTTTAAGTCTATAGTATAGTAACCCAACTAAAGGTTGCGGTCTTGTCCCAAGCGAGTGGTTTTGAGAATTGATAGAAAATAAAAATTATGCTCTAACTAGTCGTAGTTAAAGACATTAACAAATAAAAACATGGTAAATTAAAAGGAGGCAACACAAAAGTGTCAAATATCGATTGGTGGTTTTGTCACAAGTAGTAAAAATAGCAAAAATTAACAAGAAAATCAAGTACGGGGAAATTTTCTTGGGGTGTGACCGCAATACAAGTTGAGATAAATCGTTGGGTACACGCTTTCAATAGGAAATTTGCAAGATAAAGTGACTAGGCTAGGCTTTAGATGGAAATAAGTTCCCACTCGGGCAACTTACCCCGTTTCAAATGGGTTCTGCTCGGACACCCATTTGTCTCATGAAGACCAGCCTACGCCTTACCCCACTCACTCTCTCGAGCTGAGTATTAGGATATGGGACTAGGGCTCACCCTCTCAGGTTGAACCTTATGTCGACCCACTCCTTAGGCCATCAGTCTAGTGGTCTTGGTTTCGCGACCTCCCTCTCGTGCAAGCCAAAAACACATGGGTGGTTTTGTATTTGCAACTACAAACCCATTAAATTAAACCAGAACCACTAGGTGAAATCACCATTAAAATACATCTACCCTTTCAGCAAGCAAAACCCAACAACAATATCAACATATATTTGCTAAATCACACCATAAGAATGAGAGTTTTTAGCCACATATCAAGAAATAATAAAATACACCTAAAATGATACTAAAATCACATGGGTATAAGAAATTAAACCTTGATTTCAGCAAAGGAAGAAAAATGGAGAAGACCCACTTCCAATTTGGGGATGATGAAATCCTTCTCTCTTCAAGTCTCCGACAAAACCCTCTAGAGAAAATATCTAAAAAGTACTATTATATTCTGAAAATAATAATAATGGTTCGGAACTTGTAAAATTAATAAAGAATTTAGTATTTATAGCCATTAAAAATTAGTGCAGATGGATAGTTCGGCGAAGTTAGTCAAATCCGCCGAATGACTCGGTGACTCATCCTTCTTCTGTCTCACAGTCATTGAGTGCTTACCTACATCATCTTCACATTCTCGACCATTAGGTGGTATAGTACTGCTTCACGAAACTATTCAGCGAAGCGCTGACTGCTCCTTTTATCGTCTATTTTATCATCTTCCTTCAGGGCTTAGCATAGTGGAACAAAGGGTGGAGTCTGTCCTTTCGGTGAATCGCCAAAGGTTCTTGGCGATGCTAATGCTTCAGCTTCTTCGTTCTTTTCAGCCTTCTTTTTCCTTTTTGCGTCTAAATATCCATGGTTCCGCTAAAACATCAAATACCTGAAAATTAAGAGTTTTCATCAAATATTTATACAAAATAAGCATTCGAGGACACTATTTCTATCAAAATAAATCCCTAAATAAGTCCCATTTGTGGACTCATTAGCCCCTCATGTAAATCAATTAATAGACTGAAGTCTGAGGGGCAGAAATGATCATTGAGGAAAAACGGTTGTCCATAGATGGGTTGATCGTTAGGTATCCCGAGATAATAGAGTGCCTGAAATATCACAAATTCCAAATCCTCACAAAACCCTATGTCTCGTATATACCAAGTTGGGTCAGAGAATTCTACAATGTATACAGTTCATTAGTACCTCAACAGAAGAGGCTGGTATCGTCGTTCAAAGAAGTTGACTACGTGGTTGTTAGAGGAAGAAAGGTAGCTTGTGACAATGAGGCTATCAACATAGTCTTGGGTATGTCTGATAAAATTGATGATCACTGCCAGCACTTGACCAGAACAGAGAAGCTGCATGCGATGAAAAAGTTGTTAGCCCCGCTAATCTTAGATGATAATGCACTGAAATGGTTGGCATAAGGTGTTTTGATTGAAAAGAAAGATCTGAACATAGCTGCGAGATACTGGTTCGGGTTTATCAGCAGCACAATTATGCCATCAAATAATGAATCAATTGTTCGCATTTCCAAGGCAGCTTATCTTGGATGCATCATAGATAAGACCAGGATAAATCTAGGGATGATCATTGCCTTTGAGATCCATATGTGTGCAAAGCAAAGCTAGACATCTCTCCTTTTTCCGATATGAATCAATGTGTTGTGCAAAAGTGCTCGAGTGCCTAGAGATGCGAAGAAGGATGTGGAATTGGCTCCCACCGCCTACACCAGTATACGAAAGATTGAAGTTGAATATCTCAAGGACCAAGCAAAAAAGAAATAGAAGGAAGTTGTGGCCACTCGATCTATACCTGCCGAGGGATATTTGCCTACTCCGGCCCTTGGGCCTTCAAGTATATCTAATGTCATGACCAAGGTCCCTTTGTTACCTCATTACCACCCAGACCTACTGCTGACGGTGCCTCCTGTGGGCCGATCACTCAGGTATCCTTGACCCGAATGGGATAGCTTGCCTAATCTGCTAATTGTCAAACTGCCAACATAGAAAGCACCATTCCAGGCATGATATAGGCTACCCTTGATGATGTTGTGAAACCACTAAGCACTACTATTGATGCTCTAGTGGCCAGGATAGCAGTATGTGAGCGCGACCAAGGAGCCATAGAGGAGGTAACAGCCTTAAAGGTCGTCATTGCATAACTGAGGAAAGATGTGGACTACCTAAGGTCCACCGATATGTCTATGATTTTTGGAACAGTGGAGATCCCAGATATGCCTGAGATGCCTCAGAAAACCACTGGATATAGGGATAGAGTGAATCAAATAGCTGACCCTGAATCAGAAGCAGACATTGACGAAGAGATGTTTGAGGAAGCTGCAATAGAAGACATAGCCGAAACTGAAGAAATCATGATAGATGTTTTTGTGCAGGCTTCCTTGGCAAAGACTCCTGCTGATGGATCCAACTTCTGGAAGCCACTCTGGGCATTGAAGCTCAGACAAACTGAGCAATTGATTAGCCAGGATCCCCTCTTACCTCCTTCTTTAAAATCTTTTGATACTTTTATTTGCATTTGAGGACAAATTGTTTTTTATTTGTGGTAAGGTGAGACCCACACCTTTTGTGTGCTACTTTTGCTCATGTTCTATATTTATATTTAGGTTGTTCTACTTTAAAATTGTGTTTTATCTATTTCTGTGGATGTTTCAGCTTGAGGCTCCGCTTATTTTTAATTGAAAAATGATTTTGACTCTTCCAAAATTTTTTGAATTTTCGGCACATTTGTGCCAACTCTCGTGTGTTGAATGTGGTTTTTCTCTTGCAAAAAATTAAGTGTCGGTTTTGATCAATGTCGATGAGTTAAATAGTGCTCACAATCGAACAAACATGAATGTACGGCTACGATGAGGCCAAATGAAGTTGCATAGACAATATGAGAACTCTTTGCATCTCGTTATGACTAGCCTTGTATCAAATTGATTCTCTTATGATGATCTTGTACACTAGCGAAAGTCTGGAGTCTTGTTTAACTTGTAGTGGCAATGCCTAGTGTGGTGAGCTTACTTGTGAACTATGCATGATAGATCCTAGAATTTTCCCCGTTGGTCCGATCAACTAAGTGATGCTATCTCTTGATATGATCTTAGGAAACTTCTAAGAGTGTGAGCCTATTTGACATATACCTCTTTTGTGACCTACCTTGTGAGTATGTGATTCTCTCTTGAACACCCCTTGTTCCTTACCTTTCTTTGGGAGAAACTTGATGAAAACTAGACCTTTCTTTCTCCACTACCCATAATCCTAATAAAGTTGTGGTTAGTTTGAATAGCCAACTTATGCCAAAAGCCTAAGTTGGTGGTGTGGTGAAAAGAGGATGCAGATCAAGAAGTGCAAGAAAGTCAATCCCACCCATGGTTTTGAGAAAAATGGAACTCCTTTGTATAAAAAAAAGGGGAAGAGAGAAAAGAAAAAGAAAAAGAATGAAAAAAAAATGGAATAAAGTACAAAAGAAATGGCGTTTCCAACACACCATGGGAAAGTGAATAATAGGATGACTTATGAGCACTAAAGAAAATGATGAAGAAAAAGGGAAGGAAGTGTTGTGAGCACCACATTTCATAAGGATGAAAGTCACTGAGCCTAAATGACCGTACCTTTGCACTCAGCCCCATTACAAACCTTAAAAAGACCTTTTTGATCTTGAGTGAGCTGAAACAAATGTTGATTGGTAACCCTTGCTTGACGAGTCTATGACCTATTCTAATGTTGTAGCTTGGATCTGTAGGCTAATGGCACCCTTCCATGCATGTTAATGAACCTTGGGATCGGTAGGCTTATGGCACCCTTCCATGAATACGGTTAATGAACTTTGGGATCGGTAGGCTTATGGCACCCTTCCATGAATGTTAATTATGAACCTTGAATCGGTAGGTTTATGGCATCCTTTCTTGAGGATTCAATGAGTTATCCTAAAATGTACCTTAAATTGGTAGGCTTATGGCACCCTTTCATGTGTTAACTAATGTACCTTGAATCGGTAGGCCTATGGCACCCTTTCATGTGTTAATCAAGTACTTTGGGTCAGTAGGCCAACGACACCCTCTCATGTGTAATAATGTTAAAGTAATGATCACTCTATGGGAATGGAGGCTAAGCACCGAGTGGATATGGTAAGATGGAAACTCTCCCCATGTTTAGGTCGGGTTCCAATGAACATCTTCCTATCCCATAACTATGTGCACACATAGGTCTAGCTAGTGGATCCTCAGCTAAATGTTACTGGTCTTACCTTAGGCAAGTAGACCACCACTTTACGGTTTGGGGCTTCATGAAATCAGATTCCATGTCAAGCTCACATGGTCTATGTCGATTAAGCGCTTATTTCCATTATGTGAGATGTGCATTATGGTTTCTTGAGAAGTTCTATGAAATGTTAGTGGTAGTATGGGATGACATCCATACATTGCACGAGTAGGCTTTGACAGGGTCATAGTGAGTTCTCTAAGGTCTTAATGACTAATGAATGAAAGTGCTCTAAATAAAGCTAATGAAGAATGTTGACTTATATGCTAATGAAATGATGCATGCTATACTTGGATTGTATTATGAGTTACTTCATTGTTATGACTTATGAAATGTTTATGTCTCTTATGTATGAGTATGGACAAATGATGAAAAATGAAGAATTGTAAGTTCAGTTTTGGTGGCCTTAATGTTGTACTTAGTGTGGATGGTTGTATGGGACGCTATTCATACAATGCACAAAGTATGGCTTGGGGTTATTTAAGGTGAAAGTTTAATGTGAAGGAATGGCTTATATGTTGATTATGTTCTAATGTGATGAAATGACTTGTATGTTGGTTATGTTTGTATATTATGCCTCTTATACTCATGTTCATGAAGTTTTCTCAAATTGGCATAAAAGCATGACTTTCAAATAAAAATGTCCGTTTTAAGCATGGTTTTTACATGGCTATCATATTTAGTACATCTAATGTGCTAACCCATATTTCTTCATTTTACCAAAGTGTAGGGTTTGGAGATGTGATAGCTTGGAGTTGAAGATATGGTGACTCCTCATAGTTCGATGACAAACCCACTAGTTCCCTTATGTCTTTTCCTTATGTTTAGAGCTTTTGTATGGGCTTAGTCCCAAAGTTTATTCAAAGTATTGTATATGGTTTGAGACAAAGTATAGAAAGACTTCTGCTTGCTTTTTATGAAAAATGACTTCGATTGTAAACGAAAAGTTTTAAATTCTGCTTTGTTTTCCTATCTTCTTATGTTCAAGAATACTATGAGGCTTGTATGAGACTTTTCGAAGTCTTGTACGCGGTGTCGCATCTAGGGGGTACCCCTGGGTAGTGAAAATAGTGTCCCATACCACCATCCACACTAAGTACCACATTAAGGCCACCAAAAGTGAACTTACCATTCTTCCTTTTCACCTTTAAACAATACTCATACATAAGGAACATAAATATTTCTTAAGTCACAAAAACACATTATGACCATCATCTATGGCAACCCTAAGTCATACTTGTGCAATGTATGAATAGCATCCCATACTACTACTCACACTAAGTACTCCTTTGAAGCCACCATAGACAAGGAACATTCATATTCAATAAGTCATCACAAGGAAGGTTACTCATGATACAATCCAAGTAAAGCATACATCATTACATTAAGCATTTAAGTCAGCATTCTTCATTAGATTTCTTTTGAGCACATTCATTCATTTAGACATTAAACATTGGAGAATCACACCAAAGCCCTCTTAAAGCCTACTCATGCAATGCATGGATGGCATTCCACACTACAACCCACACTTCATAGAACCTCTTAAGCAACCAAGGAAAGTATCTCACATGATGGGAATAAGCATTAACCGACATAGACCATGTGAGCTTAACATGGAATTCGATGTACTATTCCACATCGTAGGGGTTGGTCTACCTGCCTAAGGTAGGAACGGTAACATTTAAGCTTAGCTGGATCCACTAGCTAATAAGCTATGTGGGCACATAGTTCTGGGATAAGAAAGATGTTCATTAAAGCCCGGCCTAAACATGGGGAGAGCTTCCATCTTACCAAATCCACACGGTGCTTAGCCTCCATTCCCATAAGAGTATTTCATTACTTTAACATTATTACCCATGATAGGGTTCCATTGGCCTACCGACCCAAAGTACATTGATTATCACATGAAAGGACGCCATAAGCCTACCGATTCAAGGTAATTAGTTAACCTATGAAAAGGCACCATAAGCCTACCAATTCAAGGTACATTATTAGGAATGCTCATTGAATCCTCATGAAAGGGTGCCATAAGTCTACCGATTTAAGGTTCATCATTAACATTCATGAAAGGGTGCCTTAAGCCTACCAATCCCAAAGTTCATTAACATCCTTTATGGAAAGGTGTCATAAGCCTACCGATCCCAAGGTTCAGTATTAACATGCATGAAAGGGTGCCATAAGCCTACCGATACAAGATACATCTTAACAATAGGTCATAGACTAATCATCCAAGGGCTACTAACATTAGGTCTACCGATTCATGTTCATTAAGTCAAGACACATTGATAACACAAGAAGAGGATACCTAAGCCTACCAATTCAAGATGTAACAATCTACATTACTTTCATTTACACAAGAAAAAGATGGCTAAGCCTACAAATTCAAGATGTCACATTACATAGAACAAACCCTTCACATTCTATCATCATCATTTATGAGTGTTAAAAGAGAATATGCTTTCAAATAATAACACAATTTCATTTTAAATATGATCATAATACTTTCATTGAGATCACATACATATACTTCACATCAACATTATACATAGATCCTTCATGTAATTTCCCTCCAAGGCTATAAATCAATCTCAACCCAAACATCTACAATACTACATTAGATAAGGGAATTAACATGATTCAATAACTAATTTAATATAAACATGAACAATTCAACATACTTTCATGATAAATCAATTCCCAATCACAATTCACAACTTAGCATTTTGGGGGAATCATGGGTTCATATGGGGAAATTCATCTTAATTCATCATTTATTCAAGAATTCCATCATAATTCATCACATATAAACCTTTGAAAATGCTTTGAAATTGAACCCATGAATAGATTGAAACCCTAGGTTTTTGGGAGATTTTGGAAACTTGAAATCATCTTTTGAAAGGGCTCCTTGAATGAAACTTAATCAAGGATGAAGACTACCATACATTTATGGAAGAAACTCCACGAAAATTTAGTGAGAAAGGTGCAATCTTGAACTTCAAATCTAGACTACTTCTTCTCCAATGGTGGTTTCCAGAGACAGAATATTTGGAGAGGGTGGGAGGTTTCTATTTTGTGTTTTGAAATAATGAATTGAAAAAGGGTGTTTAATACCTTTAAAGGCCTTAAAATACTTTAATAAAGCAATAATAACCGTCCCCAACTTATAACTAATCAATTAGGAAATTACTAAGTTGCCCCTCCACTTAGCTGAACTTGGACAGAATTGCAGGTATGACCAATGAAACCCCACCCACGGACCGTGGGTGGGTCCATGAGCTATGCTGGCTATCCGTGGTTTGGGTCTACAACATGCCATTTGGGGCCTTCACCTACGGATATGATCCAAGGGGCGTGGATGGACCTACGAGGAGTAGGTCCCATTCGTAGATCATGCCAATTTTAACAACTTTTGGCTTTTGGGCAGCTTTGGCAGTTAGACTTTAGGGTCCTCCTCAAGGACCCTTGGTTAGTCCTTGGGAGGTCGTACCTAGACGCTAAACCCCTAAATCCCTTAATCAAAGCTCAGGAACTCATTCTACAACTTCAAACCCCACATCAAACTCAAAAACAAAATCGTTAGGCTCTAGTTTCACCTACTAGTTTTCCGGGTCGTTACATTATCTCCCTCTTAGGAACATTCTTCCTCTAATGACACCTAAAAAACATTACGGAAATAAAGATTCAAGACTAGCAGCCCATCATGCATGCAACATCATAATCAATGCACAAAACTAGGAAGAAACATCAACTCCATCTCAAACATACTCCATGCAACACAAAAAAGCAGGAACGACATCTACAAACTAATTATGCATGAAAACTTCAACATTTCTCATTTCATTGGAGGAATTACCTTCTCCAACTTAAATCATGCTCATGATAACATCATTAGACACATTATGCAATTTCTCTTAAAAGCACATTTAGGCATGTTCAACAACTCACCTCATGAAGCATATAGGCAACTCATACTAAATGCACATCAACATGAGGAACATAAACCATAAAAACTCATTTTCTTATTCAAACATGACTTCATCAAGAACATGCATAATCATAAGGAGACCATGGAGACACAATATCACACATGACTCCAAAACATGAAACAAGCCAAAAAGGAACCCTTTGTTTTAGGCTTGAATATGAATAAAAAGAGAGAGTATGAGGATATCGGGACTTCTGACTGGCCCTTGGCCTACCCCAAGTAGCACCCTCAACTAAAACTCTTACTAAAATACTACTCCTCAACATTTTCATGGTAATAACTCCATTACTCTTCTTTTCTTAACTTGCCGGTCTAAGATCCCAACCAGTACTTCTAACTTAGAGAGGTCCTCATTAAGCAACTCTTGCTCACAACAATCTTACTAACACCACTCAAGGTCTCATATGAGTCTACCAAACCAGGTCTAAATTTCTCAAACTCACTACTCCTAATAAAGTGAGAATTTAAGTCAACCTAAATCACAAACATCAAGAACACTCCCCGACCTTGCTATCTAAGCACATTATCTCCCCCTTGGGAGCAAGCCTTTACAAACTCTCTTAACCATCACTTCTTTCAATTCTAAGGTCGGAGCAAATCATCACTAAACCTTCACATTCATCACACAAGATGATTCTAAACAAAGGTGAATTACACTTTTACCCCCTTTTAAAGGGGTCTACTCACTCAACTTCTCTAGGCATCACTTAAACACCATTACTCATCACACATATAACCATAAAGCAACCAATATATACCTAAGGACATCATCTAATTCTATCATAGCAAGACTCATCTAGTCACATAGCCACAGTTGGCATCACAACCAACCTTTTCTCCCTCGATCCTTGTATCATAAGCCCTTCAATTGTCATACCCTAAAGACCATTAGATAGTGAATAAGAGAGAGAGACCTTATAGAGTTAAACTCTACGGCGAGACTTGAAGAATGAAGAAGTGAGATTTTTCTAACACCCAATAGCCTCTTATTCATAAATGTGGCGTGCTTCACACTATGAACAAGACTCTACTAGATGTGGTTTGAGACATCTTAAAACCATTTCAAAATCTTGTGCTCTGATACCATATTTGTCACGACATGAGCCTACACGCCGGACGGCGTATAAGACTCCAAAAAGTCTCATACAAGCCTTATAGCATGTTATCACATAAGATAATAGAAATAGTGCAGAATTTAAAACTTTTCCTTAAATCCATACAATTGAAAATCATTTAAAAACAGTGGAAGTCTTTTTATACTTTGTCTCAAACTATCTACAACACCTTGAATAAAACCTTGGGACATAGCACAAACAAAGATCTAAACATAAGATAAAAGACATAAGGGAAATAGTGGGTTCATCCTCAAAACTATGAGGACTTACCAAATCTTCAATGCCATGCTCCTTAGAAACCCATCTTCCAAGTATAGGACATCAAATCTCCAAACCCTACACTTTGGTAAAAATGAAGAAATATGGGTTAGCACATTTAATGTACTAAGTATTATAGCCACGCAAAAATCATGCTTAAAACAGACATTTTGTTGAAAATCATGCATTATGCCAATTTGAGAAATATCATGAACTTATGCAAAAAAAAAAAAGGCATAAGATACAAACATAATCAATATATAACTCATTTCATCACATTAAAGACATCACCTAAAGTAACCCCAAGCTATACTTTGCGCAATGTATGAATAGCATCTCATACTACCATCCACACTAAGTAGCACATTAAGGCCACCAAAAGTGAACTTACCATTCTTCCTTTTCACCTTTAAACAATACTCATACAAAAGGAATATAAACATTTCATAAGTCATAACAACACACTAGTACCATCATCTAAGGCAACCCTAAGGCATACTTGTGCAATGTATGAATAACATCCCATAGTACTGCTCACACTAAGTACTCCTTTGAAGCCACCATAGACAAGGAACATTCATATTCAATAAGTCATAACAAGTAAGGTAACTCATGATACAATCCAAGTAAAGCATACATCATTACATTAAGCATTTAAATCAACATTCTTCATTAGCTTTCTTTTGAGCACATTCATTCATTTAGACACTAAATATTGGAGAATCACACCAAAGCCCTCTAAAAGCCTACTCGTGCAATGCATGGATGGCATCCCATACTACATCTGTAACGACCCTAAAAATGAATAAGTTACTAGAGCCAAACTTGTGTGTGTTTGAGTTTGGTGTGAGGTTTGATGGTGTTTAATGTTGTCCCAAACTTTGGTTAAGGGGTTGACGAGTTAAACGTTAATGTACGACTCCCCAAGGACCACCCTAGGGGTCCTTGAGAAAGACCCTAAGTCTAACCCCCAAGACCACTTGAAACTAGAAACTTGTCAAAAATGGGGTGACCTACGGAAGGGGTCCACACCCCGTAGGTCCATCCACACCCCATGAATAGCCTCCGTATGTCATGGCCCCTAAATTCACCTCTCTGAACCAGACCACGGATGGACAATACATCATGTGGAGCCATCCATGATCCGTGGATGGGGGTTCATAGATGGCACATGTGTGTGTTGTCTAGATTTGGCCAAGCCAATGGTGGTTTGGTAAATTCCTACCTTGGCTGGTTAAGTGTATAGACGGTTATTTAAAGTTTATTAAGGTATTAAAAGTGTTAAACTCTATTTTACATTCCATTATTTCAATACCCCAAATACAAACTTCCCTTCCCCTCCAAAAGATCTCTCTCTAGAAACCTCTCATGAATGAATGTTGATGGATTGTGCCTAAATTGATTTAGATTGTTGAAATGTATCATTATACATGCCTTAATTGTAGTAAATTGTTGGTGTGTTTGTGATTCTTGATCATAGCCTTGAAAGGGCAAGTTATGGTCAAATTACATGTTGAAGTAGAATTGTGTTGGTCAAATTACATGTTGAAGTAGAATTGTGTTTGAACTATTGATCCACTTGAAAGGAGGAGGTGTTTATTTACTATGTATATTGTGGTATTGAATTGATGGATATATTCATTGTACCCTACATCTAGAAGTTAATGTATAATTATGATGTGATTCATGTGTGTGATCTAAATGAATGGATTATGATCATGTTTATGTGTTAGGATTGAATGTTATCTCTTTATTAACACTTGTAAATGATGATGATTATGTGAAAGGCTATTCTCACATACACACACTTGAATGAAGAATGAATGAAGTTCAATGATAATGTTAATGATGATGGGTTAATTGAAAGGCCATTCTTAATTGTACTCTAATGAATGTTAATGACTTGTTGTGAAAGGACTTCCTCACAATAAGGGGGTTCTTAGGTGAAAGGATATTCTCATCTTTGAATCTATAAGTTATCCAATGAATGAATGAATGTTGGGTTGGGATGGATGCTCATTCGGGAGTTGAGGCGGGGTATCTCGTAGCAATCCCATATCCCATAATGAACTAATGTAATGAATGTAATGTACTATGTGGGGAATAATGTTAAGCATCGAGTGGATATGTCTTGAGATGGGTGCTCATTCGGGAATTGAGGCAGGGTACCTAGTAGCAATCTCTTGAGATGGATGCTCATCCGTGAGTTGAGGTGGGGTATCTAGTAGCAATCTTCATATCCCTTAAACTATGTGCCCACATAGGTATAGCTAGTGGATCCACTTAAGCTAAAGAAATATCGTCCTACCTTAGGAAAGTAGGAATCCCTTATCCGGTGAGGGTGACACCGGGATTCCCTGATTTACTCACATACTTAGTGTGGGTGGTGGTATGGGACTCCATCTATGCATTGCACAAGTAGGCATTTAATATAGGTCATGGTGAGTTCCTTTATAATGTTAATGAAATGAATGGGCTCTTGTGATGATGTGTTAATCAAGAATGTTGATCTAATGTCTAATGAATGAAGATGCTTTTAATGTAATGAAGCTAATGAAGATTGTGGACTCTTATATGCTTAAATGTAATAATGCATGCTATACTTGGATTGTATTATGAGTTACTTCCTTGTTATAACTTGTTATATTTGAATGTGCCTTGCTTATGGTGACTTCAAAGTAGTACTTAGTGTGACTAGAAGTATGGGATGCTACTTACACATTACACAAGTATGACTTAGAGTTGTTTTAGGTGATGGTCCTTTTGATGTTATGACTTTTGTAAGGTTTATTTCTTGTGTGTGAGTATTGTTGAATATAGAAAGGTTGGATGGAAAGTTCACTTTTGGTGACCTTAATGTGGTACCTTGGTGTGGATGGTGGTATGGGACGCTATACATACATTGCACAAGGTATAGCATGAGGGTTACTTGAGGTGAAGGCTTAAAGTAAAATGGGTTATATGGACGATCATGTTCTAATGAGTATAAATGACTTGAATGTTGGTTGTGACTTATATTATGCCTCTTTTATCAAATGGTCATCAAGTTTTACCAAAATGGAATACAAGCATGACTTCCAAACAAAATGTCCTTTTTAAGCATGTTTTTGCATGGCTATCATACTTAGTACTTAATTGTGCTAACCCATATTTTCTTTACCCTTATGAAGTGTAGGGATTGGCACTCAATTTGATTATCCCTAGTGAAGTTTGGATTAGAGTTCTTCCAACACGTCTTTTGGTATGTCCTCATAAGATCGAGGACAAGGACTTTTAATGTTACTAGTTCTTTTAAGTTTTAAGACTATTGTTAAGACTTCGATTGTAAAGGGTCGTGTCCCTACTTTGTTTCAAGTAATGTTTTAGATGGCCATGTGAGACGTTAGACTTCCCCTTGCTTTTAAATGAATGTCTTTAGATTGTATGGTTTTTGAATAAAAAGTTTTAATTTTGTATTATTTCTATTACCTATGCGATGAATGAATGCTATGAAGCTTGTATAAGATCACTTCAGGGTCAAGTACGGCGTGTCGCATTCGGGGTTTAGACTCGGATCGTGACAACCAACCAAACTTCATAGAACCTCTCAAGCAACCAAGGCACGTATCTCACATGATGGGAATAAGAATTAATCGACATAGACCATGTGAGCTTAACATGGAATCCGATGTACTATCCCACATCATAATTTAAGGTTGACCTACTTGCCTAAGGTAGGACCTGTAAAATTTTAGCCTATGTGGATCCACTAGCTAATAACTTATGTGGGCACATAGTTATGGGATAAGAAAGATGTTCTTTGAAACCCGGCCTAAACATGGGGAGAGCTTCCATCTTACCAAATCCACTCGGTGCTTAGCCTTCATTTCCATAGAGTATTTCATTACTTTAACATTATTACCCATTAGAGAGTGCCACTGGCCTACTGACCCAAAGTACATTGATTAACACATGAAAGGGTGCCATAAGCCTACCGATTCAAGGTACATTATTTAATACATAAAAAGGTGCCATAAGCCTACCGATTCAAGCTACATTATTAGGAAAGCTCATTGAATCCTCATGAAAGGGTGCTATAAGCCTACCAATTCAAGATTCATTATTAACATTCATGGAAGGGTGCCTTAAACCTACCAATCCCAAAGTTCATTAACATCATTTATGGAAGGGTGCCATAAGCCTACCGATCCCAAGGTTCATTATTAACATACATGGAAGGGTTCCATTAGCCTACCGATCCAAGATACATCATTAGAATAGGTCATAGACTAATCATGCAAGGGCTACCAACATTAGGTCTACCGATTCATGTTCATTAAGTCAAGACACATTCATAACACAAGAAGATGATGCCTAAGCCTACCAATTCAAGATGTAACAGTAAACATTACTTTCATTTACACAAGAAAAGGATGCCTAAGCCTACCAATTCAAGATGTAACATTACATTGAAAAAACCCTTCGCATTATATCATCATCATTCATGAGTGCTAATTGAGAATATGCTTTCAAATAATAACACAATTTCATTCTAAACATGATCATAATACTTTCATTGAGATCACATACATATACCTCACATCAACATTATACATAGATCCTTCATGAAATGGCCCTCCAAGGCTATAAATAAATCTCAACCCAAACATCTAGAATACTACATTAGATAAGGGAATTAACATGATTCAATAACTAATTCAATATAAACATAAACAATTCAACATACTTTCATGATCAATCAATTCCCAATCACATTTGACAACTTAGGATTTTGGGGTAAATAATGGGCTCATAGGGGAATATTCATCATAATTTATCATTTATTCCACAATTCCATCATAATTCATCACATATAAACCTTTGAAAACGTTTTGAAATTGCACCCATGCATAGATTGAAATCATAGGTTTTTGTGGGATTTTGGAAACTTGATATCATCTTTTGAGAGGGCTCCTTGAATGAAACTTAATCAGGGATGAATAATACCATACCTTTATGGAAGATACTCCACGAAAATTGAGTGAGAAAGGTGAAATCTTGAGCTTCAAAACTTGACTCCTTTTTCTCCAATGGTGGTTTCTAGAGAGAGAACATTTGGAGAGGGTGGGAGGTTTCTATTTTGTGTTTTGAAATAATGAAATGGAAAAGGGTTTTTAATACCTTTAAAAGCCTTAAAATACTTTAATAAATCAATAATAACTATCCCCAACTCATAACTAATCAAATATGAAATTACTAAGTCGCCCCTCCACTTGGCCGAACTTGGACAAAATTGCAGGTATGACCCACGAAACCCCACCAACGGATTTTTGACAAGTTTGGTTTTGGGGAAGATTTGGGGGTTAGACTTTAGGGTCCTCCTAAAGGACCCTTGGTTGGTCCTTGGGGGGTCATACCTTGACATTTAACCCCTAAACCCCTTAACCAAAGCTCGGGAACTCATTCTACAACTTCAAACCCCATATAGAACTCAAAAACAAACTCCTTAGGCTCTAGTTTCACCTACTAGTTTTCCTGGTAGTTATAGTATTCTTGGGGAGAGATGGTACTTTACCGGTCATCATTGCAGCCGATTTGAGTGTGGTGCAAGTTGAGGCATTGTTTTCTTTGGTGAAAAGATTCAATAGGGTGATTGGATGGACTATTGCGGACATTATTGGGATTCCTCCTAGCATTTGTTCTCATAAAATCCAACTAATGCCGAACCATAAGCCTAGTATTGAGCTGACCAAAGGATACTAAATCCGCCTATGCAAGAGGTAGTGAAAAAGAAAATTATCAAGTGGTTGGATGTTGGAGTCATTTATCCCATTGCAGATAGTAGTTGAGTTTGTATTATTCTGTGTGTGCCCAAGAAAGATGGGATTACTATGGTTCCTAATGCCAAAAAATGAGCTTGTTTCGATGTTGTTCGTGATGGGATTTACATATACTACCGAAAATTAAGTGCTTCGAAACAGAAAGATCACATCCCTATGCCATTCATGGATCAGATGCTAGACTGTCATGATGGTAAAGGTTGGTATTGTTTTCTTGATGGTTATTCGGGGTATAATCAGAATCTCCATCACTTCGGAAGACAAATAGAAGACCACCTTCACTAGCCCTTATAGGACTTTAACCTTCAAACAGATGCCATTTGGGTTATGTAATGCTCAGCAACCTTTCAGCATTGCATGATGTCAATATTTTCAGATATGGTGGAGGACAATATTGAGGTATTTATGGATGATTTATCCATGGTAGGTGACTTGTTTGATGGCTGCTTGATGCATTTGGCCGAGGTACTAAAATTGTGTGAAGAGTGCAATCTTGTGCTCAATTGGGAAAACTGCCTCTTCATGGTGAAAAAGGGGATAGTTCTGGGTCACCAGCTTTCTGAGAAGGGTATTGAGGTAATAGAAAAGTTTCCACCACCTATCTATATTAAAGGTGTTAGAAGCTTTCTTGGGCATGCAGGCTTTTATAGGAGGTTTATCAAGGATTTCTCCAAAATTGCTCAATAAGGAGTGTAAGTTTGATTTTGCTGATGCTTGTGTGAGAGCATTTGGAGAGTTGAAAGAAAAGCTAGTGTCCGCACCTATCATTATTTCATCGGATTGGGGGCAACCATTTGAAGTGATGTGTGATGTGAGTGGAGTGGCACTTGGTGTGGTATTAGGACAGAGGCGAGAGAAGATTCTTCACCCTATTTACTTTGTCAGCAAAGCTATAAATGTGGCTCAAAAGAACTATAGAGTGACTGAAAAGGAACTCCTTGTTATGGTTTCCGCATTCGAGAAATTTCGATCATACTTGCTTGGTACTAAGGTCATAGTGCATACTGACCATTCTACATTGAGGTATGTGATGTCTAAGAAGGAAGCAAAGCCGAGGTTGATTAGATGGGTATTGTTGCTTCAAGAGTTTGATTTTGAGGTGAAAGATAGAAAGGTGACAGAAAACCAAGTTGTCGATTATTTGTCCAGATTAGAGGAGGAAGCTATGCTCAAGCTAGGAGATGGGGCAGAAATTTATGATGTGTTTCCAGACGAACAGGTATTGGCTGCTTATCATGATCTGATTCCTTGGTTAGCAGACTTTGCTAACTACTTCGCAAGTGATCTGGTTCCATCGAATTTGTCTTTTCACCAATGGACAAAGTTTATGCATGATGTGAAGAAGTTCTTTTGGGATGAGCCTTATTTGTTCAGTATTTGTGTTGATGGAATTATTTGTCGCTTTGTGCCCGAGGTTGAGTTGATGAGTATACTAGAGGCGTGTCATTCATCGCATATTGGTGGGCATCATAGTGGTATTTGGACTATTCATAAAATCTTGATGTGTGGGTGTTACTGGCTTACCATCCACCAAGATGCTCATGATTTTGCGAAGTGTTGTGATCGTTGCCCAAGAGAAGGAGGAATTTCAAAGTGGCAAGAGCTTCATATGAATCTGATATTGGTGATTGAGTTGTTTGATATATGGGGCCTTGAATTTATGGTACTTTTTGTGAGTTCACATGGAATGAAGTATATTCTTGTTGCGGTTGATTATGTGTCGAAGTGGGTGGAAGCAATTGCGCTTTCAAACAACGAAGGTAAAAGTGTCACCGCATTCCAGAAAAAGAGTATCTTCTCCAGATTTGGTACACCTAGGGCGATTATCAGCGATGGAGGTTCCCACTTTTGAAATAGGTTGTTCAAGGCGTTGCTAGAGAAATATGGAGTCCGTCACAATGTAGCTACTCCTTAACATCCGTAGTCTAGTGGGAAAGTTGAAGTGTCCAACAGAGAGATAAAGCAAATCCTTGCAAAGACTGTGAATGCAAATAGAACTGATATGTCAAGGAGGCTTGAAGATGCTCTCTGGGCTTTTCGCACCGCATTCAAGACTCCCATAGGTATGTCCCCCTACCAACTTGTGTATGGAAAGTCGTTCCATTTTCCGGTAGAACTAGAGCATAAGGCTATGTGGGCAATAAAGAAGTTGAATTTGGATTGGGGCGCTGCATCGAGTCACAGAGTGAATGACATGAATGACCATGCAAAAACATACTTTAAAAGGGACATTTTGGTTGGTAACCATGCATTATGCCACTTTTTAGAAATATCATGTTTATTAGTATAAGAGACATCAAATACAAGTTTAATCATCATACAAGTCATAACATCACATTTGAACATAATTAACATATAAACGATTACCTTCACATTAGGCCTTCACCCCAAGTAACACTCATGCTATACCTTGTGCAATGTATGGATAGCGTCCCGTACCACCACCCATACTAAAGTACCACATTAAGGTCACCAAAAGTGAATTTACCATTCATCCTTTCCATCTTTACACAATCCTTATACATAAGAGACATAAACATTTGATAAGACATGACAAGGGAAAATAACTCATAATACAACCCAAGTATAGCATGCTTCATTACAATAGACATTTAAGTCAACATTCTTCATTAGCTTCATTAAGAGCACTTTCATACATTGGATATTAAGACCTTAGAGAACTCACTATAGCCATATCAAAGCCTACTCGTGCCATGCATGGATGGCATCCCCTACTACCACCCATACTTCATAGAATTTCTCAAGAAACCATAGTGTACATCTCACATAATGGGAATAGGCATTAACCGACATAGACCATGAGATCTAACCATGGAATCTAGTGTCAAATTGCCCCACACCGTAAAGAGGTGGTCCACTTGCCTAAGGTAGGACCGATAATATTTTAGCGTAGGTAGAAATCACTAGCTAATATCCTATGTGGGCACATAGTTATGGGATAGGAAGATGTTCATTGCAACCCTAGCCTAACATTGGGAGAGTTTTCATCTAACCATATCCACTTTGTGCTTAGCTTCCATTCCCATAGAGTAGTTCATTTACATTTCATTATTGGGCTTGAGAGGAATGCCATTGGCCTATCGACTCAAGACACATCATTACACATGAAAGGAATGCCATAAGACTATCGATTCATGTACATTAAGGATAGCTCAAGAAGGGTGCCATCATCATTTGGCCTACCGATACAAGGTCCATCATTTCACACACGAAAGGGGTACCAATACTAGGTCTACCAATAAGGTTTTCCATCACATTAGTTTCTAGACTCATCATGAAGGGATACCAACACTAGGTCTACTGATTCAAGACATAGCCTAGAATACATCATCATTCATTTATGAAAGGAATGCCATTGGCCTATCGGTTCATATTCATCAACTCAAGAAACATTCATTATACAAGAAGAGGATGCATGAGCCTACAAATTCAAGACATGATATTACATTCAAGGTCACATTCATCAATACAAGAAAAGGATGCCTTAGCCTACCAATTCAAGATACATCAATCCATATTACTTTCATTTATACAAGAATAAGATGCCTAAGCTTACCAATTCAAGATACAACATCACATCACAAAAACCCTTAACATTCCAGCACCAACATTCATAAATGTCAAATTGAGAAATAGCCTTTCAATAATAATACCAATACATTCGATACATGATCACATTAACTTCATTAGATCCACATTCATATAAAAATATCATGATAATAACTCAATTCCTCATACTATGCCTTTCATGGCCATGCATCTCAAATCACCAACACACCAAAAATTTGCTACAATTAAGGAATGGATAATAATACAATTCAATAACCCAAAGCAATTTAGACATATTCCATTCATAAGCTTTCAAAATCAGCAAACCCACTTCATAAAGGCACAATTTAGGAATTGAGAGAATTCATGGGTTCATAGAGTATTTTCATGATAAATCATCAATAAAACATTAACATAATCATAATTTGTCATTAACAACCATTTGAAAACGTTTGAAAAAGGAACCCATGAGATTGAGTAAAACACTAGGTTTTTCATAAACTTGAAAACTTTGAAATTACATTTGAATTGACTCTAGCGGTGAAAGCTACCCCTAGATGAAGGATCACCATACATTTCTTGTGATTCCCCAAGAAATTTGAAGAAGAAACGCCTTGAATCCACAACCCTAGCTCCCACTTCTTCTTTTTCTTCATTGGGAACTTCTAGAGAGAGAAATTTTGAAAGGAGGAACTCTTTGATTTGATTTGGGGAAATAAGGAGTAAATGACTTGTTTTAGGACTTAAAACTATATATATANTATATATATATATATGATATAAACAAATTAAAATCAACCCCACATAATAATTAATTAAAATGAAATTACTTAAAAAATCCCTAACTTAGGCAGCCCCGTCAGGGACCACGCCCATTTGTACGGATCCTGAAGGGGGACCACGGCTTGTGGTGGTTCCCGTAATCCCTTAGGCAGTAGCCTCCTTAACTTTCCAAGGCTCCCAAGTGGTTAAGGCAATCCCACGAGCCTTCCCAGGGTCCGTGGTCTTCACCACGAGCCGTGTAGTGGCTCATGAAAGAGAGTCTTCCTTGGGCAGCCTTGTAAGTACACTGTCTTGCGAACTACGTGTGGAACCACGGCTCATGGTGGCCACCACTAGTCGTGAAGACCCTCGTTGTAATGGTAGGCAGTGGCTAGATGGTGTCCTATGCAACCATGGCCCCCACAATGCCAAGGCAAGACCACGAGACCTCCTACGATTCGTGGTCAAGACCACGAGTCGTGCTGAAGGTCATGTTTCCTAGACAGTGGATAGGCCTTAATTCCAAGCTTGACACATTCCTATGGGACCTTCACGACCCCTTTCACAGACCGTGGTCAAGATCACTGGTCATTAAAGTGGTCGTGGTCCTTGGGCAGTGTTTGGCCAAGCTTGGGGCAGCCTTGGCCTTTGGCTTAGGCTTGCCCCTTTTGGCTGGGCTCTTGACCTTGCAACCCTCAACCAACCCTTAGAAGGTCTTCTAAACTATGGGGTCTAGTACGTACTTTAACGTTTAACTATTAAACCCCTTAACTTTTGACATTAACCCTCACGTTTAGGCTCTAGTTCAACCTATCATTTTCCGAGTCGTTACATTATCCCCCCCTAGGAACATTCGTCCTCGAATGACACTTTAAACACTTTAAGGAATAACGACTCAAGACTAGCAACCCATCATGCATGACACATCAATACAATACACACAATCATATGAGGAAACATCAACTCCACATCAATAAGCTCAATGCAACACAAGAAAGTATGAACTACATCTACAAACTCATTATGCACTAAAACATCACATTTATCAGTTTGTTGGAGGAACTTCCTTCTCCAACTCACATCATGCTCATTACAACATCATAAGGCAATTTATGCAACTCTTTTCAAAAACACATTTAAACATGCTCAACAGGTCAACTCATGAAACATTTAGGCAACTCATTATAGATGCACATTAACATGAGGAACACAATCATGAAAACTCAATTTTCTCATTTAAACATAATTTCATCAAAACATGCATGACATATGGAGATCACGGAAACTCATAATCACACATGACTCAAAAACATGAAACAAGCTAGAAGGGACTTTTGGTCTCAAGCTTGAATAGGAATAGAAAAAAGTGACAAGGATATCGAAACTCCCAACAATCATATTATTCAACATACCATCTTCCCCTTAAGAGTAAACCCAACTAAGGCTAACATGAAAAACAACATAAGGACCTTAACGAGACATTCATGACCATAAGGAATCATCACTTACCGGTGCCTTCATCTGGATTAGCTCATTTGTCCTTGTTAGCTTGAAGAGCATAGAAACAATTCCTCTTTGGAGCATCAAAATTCAGGCCACTAAGAGAAGCTTGTTTGGCATCCCTCCCTTTGGCCACAAGAATAGGACAATTTCTCACTTGGTGATCACTCTTCCCACAACCATAGCACCCACTAGTACCAGCTAGGCACTTCCCAAAATGTTTCTTTCCACAATTGGTGCAAATAGGTTTAGAAAATTAAGATACACCACATTTCCCTTGGTTAACCCTAGGAGTGCTTGAATAATCTTGATTTGGAGCTCTCTTCTGGAACCTGGGTTAACCTTGCTCATCGGGCATAGACCTCTTCAACTCCCTATTCTTCCTCTTAAGTTTGGACTCCTAAATAGATTGAGCATACAACATAAGTCTAGAAATGTTCATATCATCATGGACCATCGCCTTACGGCACTCTTCCTCAACTAGTTAGGATATCCCCGTAACAAACCTACTATTCTCATCTCTAGGGTTAGACACCAAATATGGAGCATACTTAGACAATTGGGTAAATTTCAAGGAGTACTCTTGGACCCTCATGTTACCTTGCCTAAGGTTCATAAACTCATCCATCATAACCTCCCTTTTCTCACGGGGAAAGAACCTACCAAGGAATGATTCCTTGAACAATATCCAATCTATAGGCCTCGCTTCTACCGGCCTATTACTCTTCCATTGAGTAAACCAAATTTGGGCCACATCCTTCAATTTGATAGGAAGCAAGTTCTGTTTTTTCAATAGAAGTCACACCCATAGCATTGACTATCTTATACACTTCATCCAAAAATTCTTGGGGATCCTCTCCCATCTTAGAACCTAGAAAAACTGCAGAGTTCATTCTCACAAAGTCCCTCAACCTAGAAACCAATGTACTCTCAATAGCATTCATTCGAGACCCCACATCTCTAGTCACTTGGGCTGTCATAGCTTGGGCTAAGGTTAGAAAATCTGACCGAATTTCTTCATTAGTCATGGCCGGAGCATCCACCAGAACTTGGTTGTCTTGAGGAACTTGGTCACCTTGAGGACCTTATGGATCTTGGGGAGGAACTCCCTCATTCACAACCTCCTCTTCCACTCTTATTGCGGGCTTCCTTATTGTATTCATATCCTATAAACACAAAAGATGGATTAGGAAAAGGACACTTATAGAGCTAATCTCTAAGGCACGACTTCGACAATAATGAAAAAAGTGTAACTTTCTAACGTCTTATAGCCTCTCACTCATAGATGTGTCGTGACTCAAACCAATGAACAAGACTCTATTAGACGTGGCTTGTGAGACATTAATCCTAGAAACCATTTCCAAAATCTTGTGCTCTGATACAAAGTTTGTAACGACCCGAGCTAAACCCTAGAAGTTACATGGCGTACTTGACCCCGAAGGGGTCTCATACAAGCCTCTTAGCATTCATAACATTTGATATATAGAAGTAGTGCGGAATTTAAAACTTATTTAAATCCAAACATCCAAACTTTATTTAAAAACTCAACGAAAGTCTAAACTCTCACATGGCCATCTAAATAATGTCTTGAAAACTAAAGTAGGGTCACGACCCTTTACAATCGAAAAGACTAGAATTGTCTATTATGAAAGAAACGGAACATCTAAATACTTGTCCTCGATCTATGAGGACATACCACTTAGCCATGGAGGAATCTGAATCCAAACCCTAGAACTAGATGAATAGCAACTCACTTGAATGAACCTACACTTGTAGTAAGATAAGAGAAATATGGGTTAGCAAACAAAAATGTACTAAGTATGATGACCATGCAAAAACATGCTTTAAAAGGGACATTTTGGTTGGAAACCATGCATTATGCCACTTTTTGGAAATATCATGTACATTAGTATAAGAGACATAAAATACAAGTTTAATCATCATACAAGTCATAACATCACACTTGAACATAATCAACATGTAAACCATTACCTTCACATTAGGCATTCACTCCAAGTAACCCTCATGTTATACCTTGTGCAATATATGGATAGCCTCCCATACCACCATCCATACTAATGTACCACATTAAGGTCACCAAAAGTGAACTTACCATTCATCCTTTGCATCTTTACACAATCCTCATACATAAGAGACATAAACATTTGATAACACATGATAAGGGAAAATAACTCATCATACAACCCAAGTATAGCATGCATCATTACATTAGACAATTAAGTCAACATTCTTCATTAGCTTCATTAAGCGCATTCATACATTAGTCATTAAGACCTTAGAGCACTCACTATAGCCCTATCAAAACCTACTCATGCCATGCATGGATGGCATCCCATACTACCACCCATACTTCATAGAACTTCTCAAGAAACCATAGTGCACATCTCACATGATGGGAATAGGCACTAACCGACATACACCATGAGAGCTAACCATGGAATCCGGTGTCATATGGCCCCACACCGTAAAGAGGTGGTCTACTTGTCTAAGAAAGGAACGATAATATTTTAGCATAGGTAGAAACCACTAGCTAATCTTCTATGTGGGACCATAGTTATGGGATAGTAAGATGTTCATTGGAACCCTAGCCTAACATTGGGAGAGTTTACATTATACCATATCCGCTCGGTACTTAGCCTCCATTCCCATAGAGTATTTCATTTACATTTCATTATAGTGCTTGAGAAGAATGCCATTTGCCTATCGACCCAAGACACTTCATTACACATGAAAGGAATGCCATAAGCCTATCGATTCATGGTACATTAAGCATAGCTCATTGACTTTCCAAGAAGGGTGCCATCATCATTAGGCCTACCGATACAAGGTTCATCATTTCACACATGAAAGGGGTACCAACACTAGGTCTACCGATTCAAGGTTTTCCATCATATTTGTTTCTTGACTCATCATGAAGGGATACCAACACTAGGTCTACCGATTTAAGACATAGCCTAGAATACTTCATCATTCATTTATGAAAGGAATGTCATTGGCCTATCGATTTATCTTCATTAAGTCAAGACACATACATTATACAAGAAGAGGATGCATGAGCCTACCAATTCAAGACATATCAATACAAGAAAAGGATGCCTTAGCCTACCAATTATAGATACATCAATCCACATTACTTTCATTTATACAAGAATAGGATGCCTAAGCCTACCAATTCAAGATACAATATCACATCATAGAAACCCTTCACATTCCATCACCAACATTCATAAATGTCAAATCAAGAAATATCCTTTCAATAACAACACCAATACATTCGAGACATGATCACATTAACTTCATTAGATCCACATTCATATACAAGATATCATGATAATAACTCAATTCCTCATACTATGACCTTCATGGCAATGCATCTCAAATCACCAACACACCAATAATTTGCTACAATTAAGGCATGGATAATGATACAATTAAATAACCCAAAGAAATTTAGACATATTCCATCCGTAAGCTTTCATAATCAACTAACCCACTTCATAAAGGTACAATTTAGGAATTGAGAGATTTCATGGGTACATAGAGTATTTTCATCATAAATCATCAATTAAATATTAATATAATCATAATTTGTCATTAACAACCATTTGAAAACGTTTAAAGTAGGAACCCATGAGATTGAGTAAAACCCTAGGTTTTTCATAAACTTGAAATCTTTGAAAATTACTTTTGAATTGACTCTAGGGGTGAAAGCTACCCCTAGATGAAGGATCACCATACCTTGCTTGTGATTCCCCTAGAAATTTGAAGAAGAAACGCCTTGAATCCACAACCCTAGCTCCCACTTCTTCTTCTTCTTATTTGGGAACATCTAGAGAGAGAAATTTTGAAAGGAGCAACTCTTTGATTTGCTTTGGTGAAATAAGGAATAAATGACTTGTTTTAGGACTTAAAACTATATATATATATATATATATATATATATATATGTGTGTGTGTGTGTGTGTATATATATATATATATATATATATATATATATGATATAAACCAGTCAAAATAAACCCCACATAATAATTAATTAAAATGAAATTACTTAAAAACCCCTAAATTGGGCAGCCCGGTCAAGGACCACGCCTACTTTTACGGATCGTGAAGGGGGACCACGGTTCGTGGTGGTGCCCGTGGTCCCTTAGGCAGTAGCCTCCTCAACTTGCCAAGGCTCCCAAGTGGTGTAGGTAATCCAACGAGACTTTCCACGGTCCGTGGTCTTCACCACTAACCATGAAGTGGCTCTGAAGGAGAGCCTCCCTTTGGCAGCCTTGTGAGCACACTGTCTTGCCAACCACGGGTGGCACCACAGCTCGTAAAGGCCACCACGGGTCGTGAAGACCCTCATGGTAATGGTAGGCAGTGGCTAGATGGTGTTCTATGCAACCTTGGCCCACATAATGCCAAGGCAAGACCATGAGACCTCCCACGATCTGTGGTCAAGACCACGAGTCATGGTGAAGGTTGTGGTTCCTTCACAGTGGCTAGGCTTTAATGCTAAGCTTCACACAATCCTAAGGGACCTTCATGACCCCTTTCACAAACCGTGGTCAAGACCACTGGTCGTGAAAGTGGTCGTGGTCCTTGGGTAATGTTTGGCCAAGCTTGGGGTAGCCTTGGCCTTTGGTTTAGGCTTACCCCTTTTGTCTTGGCTCTTGACCTTGCAACCCTCAACTAACCCTTAGAAGGTCTTCTAAAATACGGAGTCTAGTACGTTTAACCACTAAACCCCTTAAATTTTGACAATAACCCTCACGTTTAGGCTTTAGTTCAACCTTTTATTTTCCGAGTCGTTACAACAATCTAGCCAACTATAGGATTTTCTTTTTGTTATAGGAGTTTTATTATTTTATTTTAATTGTTGTAACTCTTTAGATAGTTGTTTTATTTTTGTTTTAGTGTTGGTTAGATATAGCATAGGGTCCATGCCTAAAAAGTGTCTAGAAACTGTAAAAATAAAGTCCTAACGGTTGCTACATGTGCAAGAATGAAAAGTCAAATATGAAGAAAAAGGTTGTGTAGAGGTCTACGGACCCCAACGACGTCCGTGGTTCCGTCCACCGACCGTGAATGGTGTCCATCCACGTGAATGGATCTCGTGGGTCCAAACCTAGGGTTCTGCTGACCCGACCCGGACTCCCCTTAAATAAAACCACTCATATTGAAAACATTTTCCACGTCCATATACATCCTCAACCATTTTCATCCCTCTAAATCCCCCTAATCACTCCTATAACTCCCACATCAATCTCCTTTACATTCCCCGAACACCCAAATTATCTCCTCCACTTCCTAAAATCCCCATCTCATTCCTCAACGATTCCATTTTCTAGGCTCTGTGTCAAAAGGCTAACAAAAGGTCTAAGAAGTTCATTGCATCACACACTCACCCACTTTGCTTGCTTGGAAGGTAAATGACTTCACCCTAACTTTGAATTCACTGTTAATCATTGTATTTAGAAGTCACGAAGTTTGAACTTGACCTTCGATTGTTAGGGTTGTTAATTTGAGAGTTCAATGTCGAATTGTATGTTAGAATAACCCTTGGTATGATGGTATGAGAGTGTGTAATCTATTAAAACTAAGTGAATCATAGTAAAAGGGTCTAAATGAAAATTTTAACTTACGGTTCCTAGCTCGGTATGTTAAAAAGGTTATATTTTGAGTAATCAGAACCCTATGGATGACAAACTATCATATATTGTGTTGAAATGCATGATTAGACTTAGGTTAATTATTTGATTTGTTGCAAAAATGGGCACAAAATGAGGCATGTCTGATACCTGGCACAGACCTACCCACGGGACCCCATCCATGGATCGTAAGTCAACCTACGGAGTAGGTCGGGTCCGTGGGTCTGTTGCACCTGAAATAATCACTAAGTGTGGAACCACGGAGGTGCTGCACATCTGTGGTTCACATCAGAAAAGTTTTGGGAATTCTGACCTATAGAGGGGACCCACGGGCTGTAGGTCCATCCACGGACCGTAGGTACCCATCATAGGTGGTCACTGCTTCTACTATCCATTTTTTTTCATTTTTTGTTTTGGTTTTGGTTTTTTGTTCTACCATTTTTCCGAGAGTGTTATTTGTTGGTTTAGGTACTAACTAAGCTTCCAAAGGTACCATGGCTCCCAAGAGAACTCTAAATTATGCCGCGAAAGGAAAATCAAAATTTGTCGCTCCTTCGCGTCGCCTGATCATTGAGGAGGACACGGGGTACACAGAGTATATTCCCCCCACCACTAGGACCTCCCCTACTGCTCCTCATACCACGAGGAACCAAGCCCTGCTGGTGATTCCCGACGTGGTCACTGCCCCTAGTCTGATGAAGGGGATACACCAATCAATTCACCGGCTCCGGCTCCAGTTCTAATGGTGTCAATGCCTCATCCTCTGAGGCTGACAGTGCAGGTGATATTCGAGTGCCTCTAAACACTGATCTAGCACCAGTTGCTGAGGAGCCAAACCGATGGTCTATGAGTAGCCAGTATCAGTTATACAAGGATTCCCATATGCTGACTGAGAAGGATATGATGGCTCAACTAGTCACCGAAGAGCGTCGGACTCTCATAGGTAGCTTGCACATTGCCTTAGTCATTGAGGGGTTCTTTCAGAGACACATGTGCGAGTGGATGACCCAGCCCCCAAGCATGTATACTAAGGAGATTGTCAGAGAATTCTACGCCTCTTATGTCGCCACTATTAAAGGGTACATCTCCAAGAGGGCCAAGCCCACAACCCAGTCTCCACTCGAGGCTACGCTAGTTTGGGGCTTCTCTGTGGATATCACTGAGACCACCCTCTGCAGATTTATTTATGGCCCAGATCAGAACCTGCCCATTAATACATTAAAGCTAGACTATCCCATGGGCATCATCCAGAGTGGGGCATTTCAGAGAAATGTTGATTAGAGGGAGTCACTTATTCGGTGGCTTGCAGGACATCTTGCCAGAGATGGAGAGCGAGCAGAATGGGTTAGTACTATGAGTGTGGGCATCAAGAAGGCAACCCTCAATTTTGCTTAGAAATTCTGCTGGCTGCTGATACGTAATAGGTTGTCCCCCTCTCAGGCGGATAATGTGCTCACATGGGACCGAGCGGTGTTAGTTGCAACCATGGTGGCGGGATTGGAAGTTAATTTAGCTCGCATACTGATCGATGAGATCCATGAGAGGGCCTTCAAGGCCACCACCAGTTTTCCTTTTCCATGCCTCATCTTCTAACTTTGTAGGGATTTCGGGTTTACCAGTATGGCATTGTGAGCGATTGTTTCACGCAACCAGGACTCTTGATATAGGCCTTATTCAGGATGAGTCCAACGTAGTTCCACCTCGCAGGGAGCCACAGGTGGACGTGCCACCATTGGGTGACGATCTCTTAGCGGATATTGAGCAGATGCACAATGATGACACTGCCCCATCACCCACTATAGAAGATGCCCAGACTCCTCCGTCATCCAGTTCCCTAGCTCATCCATAACCTCCAATCACTCATCTGGTTACATCGCCATCCCTTTATCTCGAGTACAAAGTCTTGAGGCGTAGATGTCCACCTTGCTCCAGCACGTGAGACCTTGGATGCAGCGTGCGATAATGGAATTTGAGTCTAGGGGAGCTAGAGAGCCTCCGAACTGATATCACTGGACTTCTTGCTCCCATAGAAACTGAGCCCGAGTCCTCTCCCATGACACTGATTGATGATATGGTGTTGAATTCCCTTTTCGGAGTGGGTATGCCACCACCTGATTATTCCCTTCGTAATGGGAAGCACCCTCGCTCCGGCCTTACTTTTGCTGACACTGTGGTCGGAAGAGCTAGCAAGAAGGAGCACCAGGAGCTTGAGGTGGCTCGTAGGGCATCCATCATTGATAAGGAGGTGCAACAGAAGCAGACTAGGGAGATAGGTGTTTGTGCCTCTAGCAGCGTGAGCAATACTGATTGTGTGGCGAGGATTGCTATCACCACTACTAAGGGTGTTGGGATGGTTGATGCCGACACTACTATGGGTGACCTGATTGTTGATCCAGCGGGCTCCGGGAAACCGAACCCATCCGCTTGTTGAGAGGTCTTCAGTGCAATACGCCACAAGTTTGCTTCACCCGATCCATTATTCTTTACTTGTATTTCATTGGGGACAATAGCACTCTATTTTTTTTGTCATGGGGTAAATGGATTGTGAATGATAGGGTGAAATCTGAGTAACCCAACTCACAATCCTCTCTTGAGGTTTTCTTGCTTGTGTTGTTTTTCCCCAAGAGACTTTTTTAGTTTTTGTTCAAACGGCATGTTTAGGAAAGTATGTGTAGGAGGTAGTATAGAAATGAAAGCATGATGGTATTAAAGGAATAAAAAAATGATCCCTGTCAAAAAATGTTGAAATGTCCTAGATCGATAGTCTTGATGAGTTGAATGTGTTGGATCTCAATGTGACATGATTGGGAACCGATTTGACCTCTTGACTTAAGCTAATACTTGAACGGGGTAATCTGATAATCTGATACTGGAACAATGTGCCAAGAGTGTGTTAGAAAGTTGAATGTCAGACAATTTGTGCCAATCTAGAACTTGCCTCGTTGGTCCTTCTAAGATGATCTAGACTAGAAGTTGGGAAGTGATCATAGGCCCTTGTTCAAAATGGTCCACTTAAGCCTAAAATGAACTCACTAAATGAAATAAATGTTCCCTTTGTTCCAAATATTTGAGCCTTAAATAGACCGTTTCTTTTGATTCACCTAACTTACCTTCCCTTAAATAATTGTCTTGGCCCCGGTCCCTCCTTGGACATGTGCACCTTAACTTTGGCCAAAAGCCTAAGTTGAGTGTGGCTAAGCCAAAAGTTACCTTGTTCTTGGCCCTGGTCCAACATCGGACATTGTGTACCTCAACTAATGCAAAATCCATAAGTTCAGGGTGGCTATGAAAGAGGAAACCAAAAGAAAAAGGGTATGAAAAGAGTTTTGTGTTGAAAAGAAAAGAAGAAAAAAGAGGATGTGACTTTGTGCAACAAGAGGCAAAAAGATGATAAGTAAAAGTGCTGAAAGAAAAAAAGAAGAATAAAGTGAAAGAAAAAGAACAAACTAAAAAATAAGAGTCACCAAGTCAAAAGTCACATACATGTTGAAAAAAGTTAAGGGAAAGAAAGTAAAATGAAAAAATGCCAAAAATTAGGTCGAGGAAGAGGTAAAAAGACAATGTCAAGGAGGGTAGAAAGTCACTAAAAAGTACCCAAATATACCATACCTGACCCTGAACCTACACTACAAGCTAAGATAGTCCTATAGTTATCCTAGCAACTAGTTTGGAGAGTCTAAGCAGTGAAAATAGGGGCAAGCCTATCGTATTGACCACTAATTGTACTTGAAGTTACTTCTAAGCATGAGTGTTGAATGAATCCTAAAATTCTAAAATTCAGATCTTCTGTGTGAAAAGGATTTCGTTTTAAGTGAGGGCACTAGTTACATTGTCGGAAAGTTGGCGCCTTGAGTCTACGAGGAAAGATTTGCACCGAGAAAATGGAATGGATTGAAATAGCCATGTGATTTATTGAGTTTGTATGTCTGCTTCTATAGAAGTGTCATTTAGAGTTTAGTGCATCGCTTGAGGACAACCTACGTGTTTAAGTTAAGGATATTGATATACTGTGAGTTTACGGTAATTTTGATACATTTCATTTAAGAGTTGTGTGTGTCTAGGGCCATTTTGTATTGGAATTAATGTTTTTGTGTCATGTTTGTAGGATATAGGCTTGGACATGATTGAGTGAGATGACAGCTGAAAAATCTGCAGAAGTAGCCACCCACGAAGGGACCCACGGACCGTAGGTCCCATTATGGTCTGTCGATGGTAGGCGTAGATAGGAGCTTAAAGGAAGTATGACCAAATGTGGAACTATGAAGTGATCCACGGATTGTCGATCGACCCATGGGCCGTCCTGCACATCCGTAGAAGGTGTTCAGAGAGTTGAAGTTCCAGTACCTGAAGAAATTACCAAGTGTGGAACCACTGAGGAGAACCTACAGACAGTAGGTCCACCTACGATCCATCCTGCATATCTGTAGAAGCTTATCAGAGAATGAGGGTTCTGCGCTTCTAAAGAAAAAGTTTAAGTGTTGACTAATGGAGGGGACCTACGGACTGTAGGTCTACCCACGGTCCGTAGGTCAAGTCGTCGATCAAAGCCACGTCCAGAAATTTTATTTCCTTTTTGTTTAGGACATGTTTTTCTATAAATAGGGCATGTAAACCTCATTTTTGGGGGTTAGACATTATTATTTACTTTTAGTTCTTGATATATTCTTGGGAATTAACTTGCAAACTTTAGCAATTTGATTTCCCGATTTCGGTTTATAAGATTTTTGCTTCGAAATTCAAGTGGAGATTTCGGGTTTCTTCTACTCTAAACGTAAGTGAATGAATTCTTTTTATTAAAATATGAATTGTGGTCTTTCAAGTATGAGTAACTAAATCCACAACTAGGGTTGTGGGAACCATGAGCGATTAACAAAGGATGAATAATAACTAAGTAATTCTTGAATAGTTTTATAGATGCATTGGTAATTCTTTTGCTTAGATGTCTTTTGAACGGTGGCCAATGCTAGCACTCGCCTTGTAGCTACTTGGCGGACCAAGGAGCTAGTTAATAAGAAAAGAATTATCAGCAGAGATTTAGTGTGATACTATCTAATAGTCTAATGTCAATTGGTGCAAGGGTGAAAACTAAGTCATACATTCATGTGATGTCTAATCTGAGGTAAAGGTAAGGGTTAGTAGATTATACACACGTGGCCAGACCAAGGTACAGAGTAAAATTCCCTAGTTGAAGGACCAATCACTTAGGGATACCTATCATACAAATTTCGAATGTGATACACCAGGAAACTATTACTATTATTAGGATTACCGCGTTATGAGCTTATGCGGAACACATACACCCTAGTTTCTCTCTCTCATTGATAACAACAAAGTTTGATCTTGCTCAATTGTTACTTAAACACCAATTAGTTATTTGTTACACAAATCCCCCCCCCCATCGACCCCAACCTACAAGTTGGCTTATTTATTTGACAAGAAGAAGAAGAAGAAGAAGAAGAAGAAGCAGAAGAAGAAGAAGAAGAAGAAGAAGAAGAAGAAGAAGAAGAAGAAGAAGAAGAAGAAGTAGAAGAAGAAGGAGGAGGAAGTTGGAGCTAGGGTTCAAGGAGCA
>NW_026030494.1:0-393 GCF_019186545.1 Solanum stenotomum
GTAGTCACCGGAAGAATGTCACGGTGCTTACACAAATTATATATGAAAAAGTAGTCACTGGAATGATGGCACAGTGCTACACACAAAAGTAGACACCAGAATGATGGCACGGTGCTACAAAAATTAAATATGAAAAAGTAGTCACCGGAATGATGGCACGGTGCTACACAAATTAGATATAAGAAAGTAGTCACCGGAATGATGGCACGGTGCTACACAAATTAGATGTGAGAAAATAATCACCAGATAGATTCACGGTGACCCAACTTTTGCTAACATAATCATTGGCCAGACGGGCAGCATATATGTGTGCCACCCGCCGGCAGCGGAAGATCTTTAATTCTCTACCAAGTTCGTAGAGGCTATGATACCATGTGAGAAATATAGGAAAAG
>NW_026030495.1:0-249 GCF_019186545.1 Solanum stenotomum
TATAAAATAAACACAATTAAACATCATAATTTAAATAAATAAATAAAGTAATTATTTCAAATTTAGCAATCGATAAGAAATAATAGAGTAAAATAATACTTTTTAAAATTATGAACGTTAAAGTATATATTTTTTTAACAAAATACATATTTAATCATATAGCAATTTGAAAAAGGTTGTAGGTCGATCAAAATTGAATGTCAACAGGTGTGGTGTACGGTTTTTTGTGTGTGTGGAGAATATAGATGT
>NW_026030496.1:0-362 GCF_019186545.1 Solanum stenotomum
GTGACACAATTCACAGCCTAGTGATCTACTCCCTCCGTCCCTATTTACTTGTCCATATTTCCTTTTTTAGTTGTCCCTATTTAGTTGTCCATTTTAACAAATCAAGAAAGGACAACAAATTTTTTCCTATTATACCCTTATTTACACTTCTTGAAAATTGTAAAAGTGTATGTTGTTTCCCTCCAATTTATTTCACTTGAATTCAAATAAGTGGTTGTAATTTTGAAGTGAAAAGTTGTCATAAGGGTAAAATTGTAACTTCACTGTGCTAATCATTGTTGCCTTAATCTGTGTGTCATTTCTAAAGTGGACAACTAAAAAGGGACGGAGGGAGTATATATGACTATCTATATTTATTTACT
>NW_026030497.1:0-632 GCF_019186545.1 Solanum stenotomum
ATGGCTTTCTCTTATCACAATTTGATATTTATGATACACATAGAAATGAACATCTTTGAGCAAGGAATACCTAGTTGAATGATTCCCGATCAATACAATATCATTACTCATACTGAAACTTACAAAGTCATCTTTTTGAAGATCGAAGAAATTCCCCGGCTTTGATAAAAAAGTTTAATCGACTTTTGTCCTTTTAATTGACATAGACCCCAGTTATATGATAAAATGAGGATACTACGAAAAGGACTGTAAATCCTCATGTTAGCGGGTCCAATCGAGATTGGGAATAGCTAGGATAGCTCAGTTGGTAGAGCAGAGGACTGAAAATCCTCGTGTCACCAGTTCAAATCTGGTTCTTGGCACATGATTAATTTGTATGGGTCTCTCTTCCCTAGAATTAATTTCTAATTAATTGATATGACCTATTTGAAGCTGCCACCGGTATGCGAATGATGCATATTTTTTTATAGTCTAGATTAGAATAATAGTTTTATCCAGTTTGGCGAGATATACCCCATCTAGAACATAGATGGGTAGAGTTTCTTAGATAAAGTACCTAAAAGAATTGGATTTTATCTCCTCTTTTTTTCTCCTCTTGTTCAAATGAATTTGAATACGTAATACATATTAGA
>NW_026030498.1:0-2843 GCF_019186545.1 Solanum stenotomum
TTCCAGGTTCTGGGAGGGATCTTTATTTGCAGATATGTTTTTGGTTTGCGTCCGCCTGTTTATATTGTCATTTGCCTACTCTTGTTTAATTTCTACCCTCAGACCCATTACTTGTTGTTCCGGGTTACGGGTTGGCTTACCTGCTGGCGGGTTATAGTAGGTGCCATCATGACTTGATAAATCGGGTCGTGACATAATTCTTCCGAGCTGCCATGAGTTCTCTTTCCGTCAACGTCCACATTTCCGAACTTAGACATTTCTATTAGTTACTAGAACATTAGTTGGGGTTGCATCTCTTCTTGTTTAGAGTTGTTGAACTTTAGATGTTTTGGTACATTGACTTTCAGGTTTTAGGTTATTTCTTCCGCATTGTTTAGTTCATTGTTAAACTTTTGCTGGAGTTTATGGGAACTTCTATTTCTTTCCTTAGTATTTAACTTGCTTCCGTAACTTAAATGCCTTACTTTTGATTTAGTTGCTTGATTTGGGTTGTATTAGTGGTTCTCCCACCGGAGTGTTAGTGTGGGTGCCAATTACGACGGTATAGGTCATGACAAGTCATTACTTATTGTTTTATAATCGAGTTGTTTTAATAATTCCTTTTCAATTGATAAAATAACATATTCATTCAATCTCTCTTGAGACATGGTTTATCTTAAATAAGATTTAATCAATTTTAGTTTTGAAAAACTTCTTTTGGTTGAGGCAATAGTTATAAGAACTTTTAACAGTATTCTATAGCAATATTTGTATTTGAAAAAGAATCAAGTTTTTTATTTGATTGAGTATTTTCATCATATCATTATTTCTATTTGTATTATTTCTCTTAACACTTTTCATTCAAAAAATAAATGNTATATATATATATATATATCAACTTTAATTTCAAAGGACATTGTGATTTCGATATCAATATTTTCATCAAATTATTTCTTACGAAATTCAGATTCTATATTCACCTCAAATGCAATTTCCTTAGTAGAAAACATAGTAACCATTAATATATATATAGTAGAAAACATAGTAACCATGGATAAGGTTTGCATATGCGATCATGAATCGAACCAGATCGAAACATTCAACTGCCGACAGACAAAGCCGGAACGTCGACCGCAAACAAATGATGTCCAGGCCCCGGTTCCTAGGGTTAGGGTATTCTTTAGTTATGAGCCTACTCAGATCAGAACTAAACTAGTTGATTCCCTTTGTCCGGCCGTCTTGTTGCAACCTTCGCATTTCCTGTTGAGATCCCAAGTCTCCAAGTTGGCCCTCTAGGCCACCCACGACCTTGGTTTTTAGAGAATCCCTCTCTTGTGTCGTAGGACTTGTAGCTCGACAGTCCACCAGGTGGGTTTATTTATCCTTCCAGTTTCGAGTGTCTTCTTGGAGAGCTATAGAGGCCCATAGGCGCGAGATGTACCTTGTGGTGGGGGGGGGGTGGACATAGTCCTTGCAGGCAGTAGTCATTTAGTCCATGGTCCATTGAATGTTCGGTGCAAGGCCAAAAATTAGAACACGTTGATTATGCTCGTTCCCGTCTTTCGCTTCAAGTCATGTCCCTCTGTGTGATCAGTACTCCATACTGTTGGCCAGCGAAACTTACACTCGTTCACTAATTATGACGATTCATCAGGCTTTCCTCCTTCATTTTCTACTCACTCACAGGGTTCGGGATCCCCACAAAGGGGGAGGAAGTTGACTAAACTTCTCAGCCATTGGTTGTATGTCGCCCGCATCTGATCCCTAATTCTTGTTCACCCCGCATCGGGATCCCTAACAGATCACATTTTGGCTATGTATCCTATAAAGAGGCTTCCGAGAGCTAGAAGTATTAAAGGAATGACCATAGGAATGGGTGCATCATGACATCGTAAGATGTGTCACCTAAATGAATTAGTTGGTACTAGAAATGTTAGAGAAAGTTAACGGAAGGAGTAATAAGAAGTGAAAAGAATAGAGACACTACCCAACTAGAAAGCAAAGTTTCGTTGATGGTATACTTAGTGTAACCGAGTTCTAAGATCACATCTTTGGAATAAAATCCAGTTAGAAAAGGAAATAAAATTAGAGATAAGCTGCCCATGAGTATCATGTAAAAGTAATAACAATAAAAGTCGTAGGTGGGTATTCCAATAAGGGGAGCACCTTGCTATCATGAAAACGCCACATGTTACCATAGTAGTTGCATGAATCAAAGAGGATAGTGGAGTGGGACCCTCCATAACATCATATGACTAAGTATGCGATCCTATTTGTGCAGATTTCCCAACAGCACCAATAAAAAGTAAAATATAAATAATAGTTATGGCATTCAATCTCATATTGCAAGAAATCCAAGAATTTTTGGGGGCATTAGCAAGAGCACGAGAAAAAATTATTGAAAAGTCTACTGTTTGAAATATAGTAAAACAACCCAACATCCCAGGAGCTAATCCAAAGTAACCTACTCGATTGACAAGAATAACTTTTATAGCTACTTTATCTGCCTAAAGTTGTGTAAACCAGAAATAAATTAACAAATATGAAGCAAGGCATGCTCCCTCCCATCCCAAGAATAATTGAAGAGAGTTATCTCCAGTCACCAACATTGACATAAAAAAAGTAGAAATGGATAAATAACACATAAATCGAGGGCTATGCGGCTCTTCAGACATACATGAAATGGAATAAAGATGGACCAAACTACTTATGAATGTAAGTACAATTAACATCACTATATTCGGGCTATTGAACACAAGGGTAAAAGTAACTTACGACTCGAACCAGTCTTCAAATCGAGCAAACAGATGAGCGCTTGAAGTGGGGTTGTGTTGTACTTATTGGGTTGGGCCCTTTCCTATAAG
>NW_026030499.1:0-227 GCF_019186545.1 Solanum stenotomum
GAACTAATTACCTCAAGTAGGGGTAGGACTAGAAGGAAAAAGATGAGGATAATGGGACTTCATATCGGCCTCGGCCTCCCAAGTAGCACCCTAAACTAAGTGATTCCTCCATAAGACTTTAACAGAAACAACCTCTTTGTTCCTTAACTTCTTAACTTTCCAGTCTAAAATCTCAACCGGAACTTCTTCATAGGAAAGATTCTCATCAACTCCTAAACCCTCTAAGG
>NW_026030500.1:0-374 GCF_019186545.1 Solanum stenotomum
TTGTATTCTGTCAATTAGAGAGAGAGAGAGGGGTAAGCAAGAGAAGACGGAGAGAGAAGCGAAAAAGGAGAGAAAATTTTGCTATAAAATCCTAACAAAAATTATCAATCATAATTTTTTTAAAGTATAGTTATATATTGTGAATACATATCACATATTTGCAAACAACGTATTAATTGTCTTAGCAAGATAGATTATCATAGTGTTTTGAAATATGTGAGAGTGAGCATTCGGCAAATATAAGATAATTTTTTAATAGATTTTGAATCACTTGAATACAGGACTAGAGGCAAACACTAGTGATTTAAGAGTTCAAAATTCACCTTGAGGTTCCAAGTTAAAATTTCATGAACTATATTTTAATTTTTTGAACT
>NW_026030501.1:0-791 GCF_019186545.1 Solanum stenotomum
ATGAAAAACTGTGTGATTCGTAAGTAAGCATTGATTGCATCTGGATAAGTGGGTTTCCCTTTAAACTTTCCGTAGTGAACATATATCGGATATACTCGGTCAATCGGTAGATTTGATATCTTTGAACCATTGAGCTTTAGTGTATACCTAGACAACATAAGTCACACAATCAACCCTTGAACTGTTTTTGGTTCTCATTGTTTTGTTCGTTTCAGCCATGAACACATCTCGGTTTATAAGTGCGTAGAGAACTGTCCTTACCGGATTCTCCTTGAAGTGGCTTACACTTCACACTTACATAGGTGATTTCTAAATGTGTTATCCCGTAGATACACCATTTGATATACCCTGTATCAAACTTAGAAATCATTAAAAAGTCCTAATGCCTTTATCCTTGTTACTGAACATTGCCTTATCATGAGAATGGACCATAAAAAATATTTTGACAATGTTGAACCGTCATTAATGACTTTGTTTGATCTCCTTGAACCTAGATCTTGGGATCTCCAGTCTTCTAGGTAGAGTTACCGCCACAATGACTTGTTCTCGGCCATATTCCCATTCTCTTTGATAATCTATCAACTACCTCTCTAGTTAGGCCTTTTATAAGTGGATCCGACACATTATCCTTTGACTTTACATAGTCAATTCTGATAATTCCACTAGAGAGCAGTTCTCTAACGATATTATGTCTACGTCATATATGACGAGACTTTCCGTTATACATCATGCTCCATGCCCTACCTATTGCAAATTAACTCCCACAGTGTATGCATACTGGAGCTAAAAGG
>NW_026030502.1:0-674 GCF_019186545.1 Solanum stenotomum
CAAATTTAAAGGGGCATATCTCTTAGCAGACAAGGAACTGGAAGGGCCACTATCTATTAAATTAAATCCCTTCGAGTTATCTTTCCAATGCAATTGGTTTCACCTCATTCCGAGTTAGGATGAAGGAGTTATGACCATTTTCGTAAAACCTGTCCGGGCAGAATTTCAATTTCCAGTAAGCTCCGTTACTGTAGCGGCTGGAGGTTTTTCTTTTATAAAAAAGAGGATTGTCCCATACTTAGTTATATTTCTTTCTAGCTTCAAAACACTCAAAAACACTCTCTAATCCCTCTCCAAAATTCCACCAAGATCTTCAACCAAATTCAAACATCTCAAGTTCTAATTCCGGATTCAAGACTCAATCTCAGGCATCAATTCTCCATTCCAATCTTCATCAAAGATTCTCCAAAGTTGAGGTATGTGGGTTGATTGTGGAAACCTTCCTTTCCACAAGTCCAACCATTTATCCTCTATTTTACTTCAAGTTTATAGGTCGTTATGATCATTTATGAACTCTTGAATTATGGAATTACTTCTACACATTCTATTATGGTCTATTTTTGCATATTATCGTGAAATGGAATTATTATGTGATGTTTATGATTTTCACGCTTCCGTGATCAAATTATGAAGGTTGATATATATCTGTATGTTGTTGGTGGGATGATTTATAT
>NW_026030503.1:0-633 GCF_019186545.1 Solanum stenotomum
TGGACATAAGTAAGTTGGACCACGGACTATAACCGGGTACTGTAGCTAATAGAAAAACAGGGCATTATGGATACAAGGTCATAAGATGAGTTACCGACTATCAGACTCAAGTCTGCTATATCAGTCTACAAGGAGCTGACCGTCCGAAACGACGTCGGAAAAAGTTCTACTGCCCAACGACATCCGAAATCTCGCAAGTCTATGGCAACACTNTCTAAGCCTAGACTAAGGCCAAACATACTTCAATTCAATATTATCATATACACCATCAGATATGGATATTCAATAATATCAAGAGACATGCTGTCATAATCCAACACTTTCCCGAAATAAGGTCTAAGGCAGGAATTATAGAAATTTAGCATGCTCGACACCCGAACCCCTCCATACTCAAGCAAATCAATAAACAATTGCCCAAACATGCTCAATCTCACGAGAGAAAGCCATAGCCTACCTGAAAGCCGATCACGCGTGCTCCAACTCACAGTACTGGATCTTTTCCTCTCCGAATGGTCTCCAAATGTTTCCCCACTAACAAAAGGTTAATCACCTCGTCATTATGAATATATTGACACTAAAATTATATTTTTCGGAGACGGACCCATAATCGGGTCTAAAACGGGATTGTGGGGC
>NW_026030504.1:0-573 GCF_019186545.1 Solanum stenotomum
AGAAGAAATCAACCAAAAATGTAATTAAGAATCAGAAAAATGGCAAAAAAATGAGAATAAATATAAATCCAAAAGCTGGCCATAGAGAGGTGCCACGTCACCGTTTCTATATCCAGCTTTATATTAATGTATAGATTTGTTTTTGAAATTGAATTTAAACGTTATGTTTCAAAACTGTTTTTCTTCTAAAACTGTTTTATATTGTTGCTTGTTTTTAAATTGAATTTATTATTTAAATTAACTAAGTATATCATTTTTAAAACTAAAAAATCAAGACTAATTGTGGTACTGACATGTGGCGTTTTTTTCCTCTCCTATTATATATAGATAGATATATAGATAGATTTTTAAAATTAATTAACCACTCTCAAATAAAAAGTATAAAGTAAAAATATTATGTAACTCTTTTAAAAAAATAATTTTTATAATTTTAAATAGTTTTTTAATTCCTTATTCGTAGGAGCCCCTTTTGAGCAATGCATATGATTTAAGCCTCACTTGATGAGAGGGAAATTTTTTTCTCTTTCAATGTTTACACATATTACTTATTGTTATTATTATTATTATTATTAT
>NW_026030505.1:0-11380 GCF_019186545.1 Solanum stenotomum
CTAGGTTGAAAATCTCGAAAGAGGCGACCTAGGCAAAAGTTAGGACACAAAAAAAGAAAAAAAAATCACTCTCTGAACTAGTAATGACTTGATCCTCTTCACTGAGGTACGTAGGCAGCTTAGAGTATTATTACTCTAGGTTCAGTCATAAGAATAATAAAAAAAAAAACCATGTGAATATCATGCTAATTCTTTCAAATGAAGATTCAAGTACCCAGATTTTGAGCTGACTTTGAAGAAAAATCTGTATTAATCCGTAAATCCTATAGACGTGATTTTTATATGGATTGAAGCTCTCGAAGTCGTCTTTCCAACAAAAAAGGAAGCTCATTATTCCAGTGCTTCTACTCCACGTTATAAATTTTCTTCCTCATGTGCGCAAAGCTAAAGAAAGCTGAAAATTCAAGCACGCGGATTTCGAGCTGACTTTGAAGACAAATCTGTATTAATCCGTAAATTCTATAGATGTAATTTTTATATGGATTGAAGATATCGAAGTCGTCTTTCCAACAAAAAAGGAAGCTCATTATTCTGGCTCTCCTACTCCACGTTATGAATTTTCTTCCACATGCGCGCAAAGCTGAAGAAAGCTGAAAATTCAAGTACGCGGATTTCGAGCTGACTTTGGAGACAAATTTGTATTAATCCGTAAATCCTATGGATGTGATTTTTATATGGATTGAAGACCTCGAAGTCGTCTTTCCAACCAAAAAAGAAGCTCAGTATTCCGGCTCTCCTACTCCACGTTATGAATTTTCTTCCACATGTGCGCAAAGCTGAAAATTCAAGCACGCGGATTTCGAGCTGACTTTGAAGACAAATTTGTATTAATCCGTAAATCCTATAGAAGTGATTTTTATATGGATTGAAGATCTCGAAGTCGTCTTTCCAACAAAAAAAAGAAGCTCATTATTCTAGCTCTCCTACTCCACGTTATGAATTTTCTTCCACATGTGCGCAAAGCTGAAGAAAGCTGAAAAGTTAACGTTTTGCTGCTATCCTCATATAAACGCTAGCTTATAGAGTCTTATTTAATAAGGAAAGGGGGCTCGTGGAAAGAAACAATCAAAATTCAAGAGGAGAAAATTCTTATTGAAATATAAGTCACTATTTTATTGCTTCAAAAAAAAGAACCACTACACCATAATGAGCGAATTAGAAAATCCTAAGCAAATAAATAAAAAAATCTAACTACGGAAGAAGTTTGAAGTTTATGATTTCTTGGCGACTTTTCTCAACCGCCCCTTGTAGCTCGACTAGTCTCTCAACTTCATCGTTAGACATCACATTATTTGCCTCAATAGTATAAATCTCGCCCTCCGTAATGGTGACATTCTCTTGATTTTTGGACAGCTTCTCCTGATATTTGTTAATGAGCGCGGTGACCTTCTTTTTCTTGGAAGTCAATGCTTTTAAGTCTTTTTCCACATCTGCTAGAGTTGCTTAAAGTTTTTCCATGGATCCATCCAACTTTTCATGTGCCAGCTTTGCATCATTGAGATGGGCGTTGCGCATTAGAGAGGGCCTTTTCATGTGATTCTCTAGTCATCTTTGATGATCTTAAAGTATCATACTGTACGTACGACTTGAAGAAATTCTCGACAAGATCCTTCAAAGAAGAGATATCAAGTGTGGTTCGTCGTCGAAGCAGCAACTGCAAAAAAAAAATATAGAAGAAAGATATTTCATGTGTGATTCTTCATCAAAGCCGCAACTCTAAAACAAGATGCTCCGCGCCGCAATTATAGAAGAAGATGTACTAAGTGTGGTTCATCGCTAAAGCCGCAATTGCAAAAGAAGAGGCACCAAGTGTGGTTCGTCATCAAAGTTGAAACTACAAAAGAAGAGATATCAAGTGTGGTTCGTCGTCGAAGCCGCAATCTGCAAAAAGAAAAAAAAAATCATGTGTGGTTCTTCATCAAGGCCACAACACTAAAAGAAGATGGTCCACATATGATTTGTCATCAAAGCCGCCATTGTAGAAGAAGATGTACTAAGTGTGGTTCATCGCTAAAGCCGCAATTACAAAGGAAGAGACATCAAGTGTGGTTCGTCGTCGAAGCCGCAACTGCGAAAAGAAAGAAGATATTTCATGTGTGGTTCGTCATCAAAGTCACAACTCTAAAAGAGGATGATCCACGTATGATTCGTCATCAAAGCTGTAATTGCAGAAGAAGGTGTACTAAGTGTGGTTCATCGCTAAAACCGCAGTTACAAAAGAAGATGCACGAAGTGTGGTTCATCTCAACCAAAGCAATAATCGCTAATTTTTTTTTGCACCAAATGGTTCCTCGCCAATTATGGATTACACCTCACATTTTTTTGGTCTGATATTGAGACTTTTTGCGGTCCATCATAAACCTGCAAGAAAAAAGGAAAAGTGATGTGTCTCACGGTGCAAATTGCACGAAGCTTCAAATCGACATGGTGAAAATTATGGCATATGCTCTCGTGCTCGTCATGATGAATGTGGTCCTATTGGCTCAAGAGTTTTATGTTGTCTCTCCATGTAGATGATGACAAAATTCTCAATCAATGCAGAAATCAATATGCGGCTCTTCGGCGAAGATGCAGAGAAGTGAACTCATGGATGTTGTCCAAAGTCAAATGGATCGCTAAATTTAAAAATATCAATTTTGGTGAATTCATGAGAACTTTGAGTTTGATTTTTGGATAGGTTGTAGACTTAAGAGTCTATTTTCTATTGAATCAAGTCGGTCTTCTAGCTCTTTTACACCAAGATGCAATCGTTTTGGTGAGACTCCACAATCTTCAAAACAATAATGACAGAATTGAAGACTAACTTCAAAAATTAATTATCATCAATCCATCAAGAATTTTACCTTGATTTTTGGATATGTTGTAGACTTTGATGTCTAGTTTCTGTAGAAACAAGTCGTTCGTCATTCGGATTCTTCTACACCACGATAGAGACGATTTGGTGGGACTGCATAGAGCTATAAAAAAAGAAGACAGATTTGATAGCAAACTTCAAAAATCAATTCCCATCAATTCAGAAGGATTTTGATTTTAAATTTCGGATATGTCGTAGCCCTCTGAGTGTAGTTTCTGGAACATCAAACGGATCATGATTTCGATGATTCTACAACAAGTTATGAATTTTTCACCACGGGCGTGCTGTGCTGAAAAAAAAAAGTGACGAAAATTGAGTTTGGTATGCCTCAAGTTGACAGGAATATGTGTGTTTATAGAAATCAAAAGTACATAAATTGTGTTCCTACAAATTATGAAAAAAACCATATTTAAAACAAAATTATGGTAAATTTTCCTAGGAACCGAATTATGGTAAGTTTCTATAGGAATCAAGTTATGGAAAATTTTCATTGGAATCAAATATGGAAAGTTTTGGAAGACTCCAAAAAAAAAAAAAAAAAATTACGAATGCTTCAAGCCTTGTCTTTAAAGGTTCAACAAGTTGGACACCGCAACAAGCCTAGAAGCAGGGGGCATTTGTAGACATTGAAGTTTTATTGATAAATTCATACTAAATTTGGATTAAATCTTAAATTCACAATACGTCGACCAAGTCAAATTATTGGTTAATAAAGTCGGATTAATATTTATGTTAGAATTATATGACTTAAATCAAGTCCAAATAACATTTGGGTCAGTCCATTAAATTGACAAGATGAGCCAACTCATATCCTTCAGGCCCAGGGGTCAAAATTGCTTGGACCAAAATACCCCTAAAGTCCTAGCTCAAGCCTATATAAAAAGGTCTTCATAAGACCAAAGGATAGACACACATACATACACAAAAAAATACATAGTTGCTCTTCATTGGTGATCTGCAAGTCTTCCGCATACAAAGAAGTCTTCGCTCCAAGTATTGAGCCGCAAGTATTCCGCCAAATCAAGAACATCTGTGGAGAGAAGAATCAGGGGATTACATATCTTCTTTTAAGAGATTTTATAAAGATTGTAACCTTCGCATTTATTCAAATACAAATATTATTGTTTGCTTGCTATCTTTCTTTTCCTATTTACTGTATTTCAGGATTGAAACTTTAGACGCTTACACACCTTAAATAATTTTTTTAAAAAATCTAAACAAAGGGTATTGGGTTACCATTTGCTCAAGTTTCTTATCTTCATCTAAAATTCTTGAAATGTCGAATTAAATAAATAGATCTTAGTAAAATAATATAAACACCTATTTTAATAAAATAATAATATAAAAATTCTAACAAAATTTAACCTTTTAGAAAGGTAAATTGCTCGACTAAACTTTTCAACAAAAGATATTTTTTATTTTTTATTTCCATGATAAAAAAATATTTATTTTTATTAAAAAAACAATGAACAAAATGAAAAATATTGCTTACCTCAATTCAAATCAGTATGTAATAGCAATAAAACCAATTATGTAAATTACTATAAAGAGAACACCTCAAATAAGAAAATTTTCCATCTAAACAAGAGCTATTGGGTTATTTGTTGTTCAATCTTCTTTATCTTCTTCTCAATAAAAGAATAAAAGAAATCATCTACGTAATTAAATGTATATTATTTTTAAAAAAACAACGAACAAAATCAGAATAAAAAATAATACTTACTTCAATTTAAATTTGTATATAGTATCAAAAAAATTAGCCTCTACCACAATCGTCATTAATCTCATATAATAAGTGAAAATATTAAAACAAAAGGAGTTTCTAGAAAATAAAGAATATGAAGAATGCAGTAAATAAATTTATTAATAAAAAAGAAAATAGAAGTAAGATTAACAGTATATATCATTGAAAGATTGTGTATGAAAGAGGTTAAGAAACTCGAACTCTATTCCCACTCAAATTTCATTTAAATTCAAATTCAAATATTGCATTTTTTTTAGAAAAAAATTATATTATTTTTTATTATCCTTGATTTTAAATACAATGCTTATTTTTCTCATAGGATATATATCTAAATTGAAAGAAATATTTAGAATTAATGAGATTTATTTTATAATATCTGAAAATGATAAATTTATAAAATAGTAAAAATTCATTTAGAACTCTCTTGTACCTACAAATTTCTATTTTTAAGCTAATGAAAATAAGATATCCCCCTTTTTCCTTCTTTACTTTAACCTTTTGTTTATTTGTTATTATTATTTTTAATTACTATTATTATTAAAAAAATGAAAATTACACCCACCCCATCCCCGAAAAAAAAAAACCTCACCACAACCACCACTCCTTTTTTTCTCATTATTTATCTTCTTTCCTTTTCCTTTTTTTTGGTTTGTTTGTTATTTTTTTTTTTGTATTTTTATTCTAATTATTATTAGTATTATTATATTATTATTATTATTATTACTATTTTTTAAAATTATTGCTACTATTATTGTTATCACTATTACTATTGTTATTATTCTTACTACTATTATTATTGCTATTAATTTATTATTATTATTACTAGTAAAAGTGGTTTTATATTTGTATATTTTAATTTTAATATTTAAATTAAATACATTTACATTTGTTTTACAATATCTGTAAATGATTAGTTTGTCAAATAATAGAGTTCATTTAAAATTCTTCAGCCATATGTTTCTATTTTTAAGCTTATTGGAATTTTTTTTTCGTTTGAAAGACTAATATTTTTAAAAATTTAACAATTGCCAAGTGATTTTTAATTAGCTTGTTGGCTTAACCACATTGTAAACTACTCTCACTTATTATATATATTTCTATTACTACTTCTGTTGTTATTACTATTATTAGTATTTTTTTTTATATTTTTATCTTTTAATTTAATAGATAAATTAAATATTTTTAAAATTTAGTTTATATCATTTTAAAAGGATAAGTAATGAAATAGTAAGAATTCATTTAGAATTCTTTTGCATGTGGGTTTCTATTTGTAAACTAATTTTTTAACCGAAAATCTAATGTATTTTCGAATTTAAATATATATATTTTTCTCTAGGTATGTTTCTCCTTTCTTTTTCGGTTATCCTTTTTTTTAAATCTTTATTATTAGTATTGTAATAATTATTATAATTATAATTACTATAGTTATATCTTTATATTCTAAATTAACATTAAATCAAAGGTATTTAAATATATTTCATAACATCAAAAAAGATAATTTTATAAAATAGTAAAAATTAATTTAGAGTTCTACTGTCTGCAATTTCTATTTTAAAAAATTGATTTAATTTTTAAAGAGAAAAAATGTAAGGGGCATTTACGTAAAGAGACTTAAGAGCAGCACTGAGTGAACCCTAATTCTCATCGCTGAGACTATAAAATGCCCATTATCCCAACTTCGCCAACCCTTCATCACTTTTGCTGTGATTCCTCTTCAGCTGTGCCGCATATCGTCTAATTTCTCTTCTCTAAGGTTACATCTCTACCAATTTCTCTAATCTCGATTCATTTTTGTTATACTTGATCTGTTCTTGTTCTGTCACTTCATCTGTGAATCAATTGTTATACATGTTTTCTTAATTGGCTTGATGATTTTTAGTGTCTTCTTGTTAGATGATACATATATTGAAAACGTTTTGGTATTAACTAGATTGACTTTTTTTGTATTGCGAATATCTGTTATTGTTTGATTTGTGTACAGTATTTACACAGCCGATTTGTGTTTGAGCTTGGATATAACCATTTCTGTGTATGTAAATACAGATCTGTAAATGTTTGTAATGAATTTTTCATATGAACATAACATATGTTTAAAAACTGTTATATATTTTCTTCTCTCCCGTCCTAAATGTTGAAATGATTCGGTTTTTGTACAACTTTTAAATTAGTCCTTAAATGTATTTTTTTGGTATTTTCAACATTGCAGTTGCTACTTTTTGTGCTAACTTTAAAAATTTATATAATATGGATAGAGTTTTTGAGTTCCTACCCTCTGAAGGAGCTGTAGCTGTAGTTGTTTACCAGTTGCAATCTTTTTGTAACCCTGAGTCATGTACACATGCAGAGGTTACTAAAAATTAATTCAATTAATAATCCTTTTTGCTATTTAGGTTTTCAACAAGTACTTTGATAATGCTTTATTGAACTAAAAATATAGTCCTGAATTAGTTGCTAGCGTGAAAGGCATAGTTCATTGTTTTAGTTGCAAGTCACAAATTAATTGGTTAAGCTATGATGGGTTTTACTTTTCAGGTTTAAATGTTGAATGTACTGAATTTACGAATATTTTACATGGTTTTTGAAATATGTTTTTTATCTGTGTTGTGTATAATGCAGTTTCTTAGTCTCTCAAGATGGGTAAAGAGAAGATTCACATCAGCATTGTGGTCATTGGCCACGTCGACTCTGGAAAGTCGACTACCACTGGTCACTTGATCTACAAGCTTGGTGGAATTGACAAGCGTGTTATTGAGAGGTTCGAGAAGGAAGCTGCTGAGATGAACAAGAGGTCATTCAAGTATGCCTGGGTGCTTGACAAACTTAAGGCTGAACGTGAGCGTGGTATCACCATTGATATTGCTTTGTGGAAGTTTGAGACCACTAAGTACTACTGCACTGTGATTGATGCCCCCGGACACAGAGACTTTATCAAGAACNAGGCTGACTGTGCTGTCCTCATTATTGACTCCACCACTGGTGGTTTTGAAGCTGGCATCTCTAAAGATGGTCAGACACGTGAACATGCATTGCTTGCTTTCACCCTTGGTGTCAAGCAAATGATCTGCTGCTGTAACAAGGTTTGCTTTTATTCATAGATGGAATTAATTGTTAATTTAAGGTGTATATGTCATGCTAATTCTGTTATTATTTTTTATAGATGGATGCTACCACCCCCAAGTACTCCAAGGCTAGGTATGATGAAATTGTGAAGGAAGTTTCTTCCTACCTCAAGAAGGTCGGTTACAACCCTGACAAAATCCCCTTTGTCCCTATCTCTGGTTTTGAAGGAGATAACATGATTGAGAGGTCTACCAACCTCGACTGGTACAAGGGACCAACCCTCCTTGACGCTCTTGACCAGATTAATGAGCCCAAGAGGCCATCAGACAAACCCCTCCGTCTTCCACTTCAGGATGTTTACAAGATTGGTGGTATTGGAACTGTACCTGTTGGTCGTGTTGAGACTGGTGTGATCAAGCCTGGTATGGTTGTGACCTTTGGCCCTACTGGTTTGACAACTGAAGTCAAGTCTGTAGAGATGCACCATGAAGCTCTCCAGGAGGCACTCCCCGGTGACAATGTTGGGTTCAATGTTAAGAATGTTGCTGTTAAGGATCTTAAGCGTGGTTTTGTTGCATCAAACTCCAAGGATGACCCAGCCAAGGGGGCAGCCAGCTTCACTGCCCAGGTCATCATCATGAACCATCCTGGCCAGATTGGAAACGGATATGCTCCAGTGCTCGACTGTCACACTTCCCACATTGCTGTCAAGTTTGCTGAGATCTTGACCAAGATTGACAGGCGTTCAGGTAAGGAACTTGAGAAGGAGCCTAAGTTCTTGAAGAACGGTGATGCTGGTATGGTTAAGATGATTCCCACCAAGCCCATGGTTGTTGAGACCTTTGCTGAATACCCACCATTGGGTCGTTTTGCTGTGAGGGACATGAGGCAAACTGTTGCTGTCGGTGTTGTCAAGAATGTTGACAAGAAGGACCCAACTGGTGCCAAAGTGACCAAGGCTGCCCAGAAGAAGGGAAAGTGAACAGTGCAGTGTGATGCTGGTGTTTCCAATGCTATTTATTTTCATCGAGTGTGCTATCTAGACTCTGTTTTATTTAGTTCTGCTTTAGTTTGGTCTTTGATTTGCTTATTAGGTTCTAGTTCTCTGCCTTGTATGTCAAGTACTCATTCTCAGAATTGGGTACTTGATAGGCGGTGGCGAGCATGATTTTGAGTCTGTTTTCTTTTGCTTTTGTTGAAGTGCCATGGTTTGTTTTCCATGGTGGCTCAGGATTTTTGTTGTTGGTGTTTGCCTAAATTTGAGATCCAAGTTTTCTACTCATTGCCTTTTTTGCATCATTTTATAATTTTCTTTTGCCGAAGGTGGTGATTTGATTTTAATAGTGCAGTTGTATAAAGGTGGGATCAAATTCAGCCTTTAGGATTTGTAGAGGTGCATGATTTTGTACATGGTAATTCGAAATGGTGAATTGAGGTGCGGTAGAGTAGATTGAACTTGCACCAATAGCGGCACTTTGGCGCTATAGATTGATTGAGAAGGCAGCCAGTTTAATATTTATCATCATTAGAATATATTGGTTGTGTATGATGTGTTTTCATTCTTAATTCAATTTAACCATGTTTTTCAGAAAACTTGCTATGGGCATTTGCTACTTGTAACCTGTAGAGTCAACTTAACTTGGAAATTTATACTCTGACGATACTTATATGTAAATTGAGTCTCTCCGTTTGATCAGTCAGACGATGAAACAAAGTATAGCTCAGTTACCTATTTTCTTTCACTTAATTTTTCTCAGAGTTATATGTTTTGAATATCAACTTACATTACAGCCTAATTTCTTGATGAATATTTGTTAGTTATTAAAACGCATTCTGGGAAATTAGTGTATTTTGTCATATTTAAAAACGTCACATGAGGTGCATTCTTTGTGGTGGTGGCAAGAAAGGAGAGTCTTGACACTTATTTATTTAAAATATAATAAAAAGCATAAATCTATAGAAAAAAAAACGGATATCAGCATCTGAATTTGGCATATTCCTAAGAAATACTAGAAGCAAAGAAAGGTGGGAGCGATGATCTAATTGGATCTTTTCCTCACTTCTGTGTTTTGTAAAATGTTATTATATTGATAAATAAAAGAATGTAATACCATATTTTCTCTTATTATATAAGAGACGGTTAGTGCTGAAGTTGACGTGCCTGCTTCAGCGTCTTTTTGAAAAAAAATATTAAAAATTATTTATTTTATTCTACTTTAATTTAATACGGTTTAAAAATTCATTTCTTTTATTCTACTTTAATTTAATTAGTGTATAATTTTTCCCAAAAAAATAAAAAAATATTTTTTTTGTTCTACTTTTCAAAAAAAATTAAAAATTTATTTCATTTGTTCTACTTTAATTTAATTAGTGTATAATGTTTTCGAAATTATGGAATCCGTTTTAACTATGACTTTTAGTTTTAAATTCAAGACTTCACGCTGAGGCAGACACATAGTTTTTTTAAAAAAAATTAGTATTCCTTTTGTTCTACTTTAATTTAATTAGTGTATAATTTTTTCGAATGTATGGAATCCGTTTTAGCTATGACTTTTAGTTTTAAATTCACATTCTATAGTTATTGCTTTATTATTTTGAATATCGGTAATATTTATTTATATCTTGTAACTACTTTGAGTAAAAAATTAACGGTCAACGATGAAAAATACTTTAATTATAAACATCTTAATGAACCTCTTCACAATAAATTCGCGCAAACAAAAAGTAAGTAATCAAACATATTAAATTTATTCAACTTTCTAAATTCTACAAATATACATAAATTAAAATAAAAAGATACGATGATGTTGGACCCGTGCTAGCACGGGCACCTATATCTAGTAGTAATATAACATCTGGTTAGTTATACTGCCTGAGTTTTTTCATAATTAGACATATTTCACTATTATATATAGACTATTATTATTTATATGTTTAAAAAATTTCATATTTTACGATTAATTAAGATTTTTTTTAATCATATATCTATATCTATAGCTATATCTATACTACCTTAAAAACATGAACTCCCTAACTTGAATGTTAAATTACAATAATGCCTCTAACTTAAAAAACACATCTCAAACATATATATTTTTAAAAGGTTGTGACTTTTTCGATAAATTGAGACATTTTTACATGGCTGTGACTTTTCTGATAAGTTGTGACATTTCCAAAAGGTTGTGATTTTTCTAAAGGGTTGTGACTTTCAGATGAGCTGTGACTTTTCTAAGGAGTTGTGACTTATTCGATAAGTTTTGACTTTTCCAAAGGATTGTCGCTTTTCCAAAGAGTTGTCGCTTTTCCAAAGGGTCATGACTTGCACAATAATCACCTAACCATACTACCATCTGTTGACTATAAATAGAGGGATTTCCTCTCATTTTCAACCACCAAAATTTTCTGATCTTATAATCTTCTTCTTCTTCTTGCAATTTAATATTTTTCGTGTGATTTATTATCGTCGAGTAAGTTTGAAGATCAATGGAATTTGAGGTACAACTATTTTGATGAAGTAAATCATTCTATCCTAAAAAGGTATATTTTAGAACCTTGAGTACTTGAGGTAAATAATTTTTGGTGCTACAATATTATTTTTTTTTTTTTGCATAATGTATATGGTAGTATGTAATGTTCCGATTGAAGAAGCTAATGTAGAGGTAGTCTAAATTTATTTGTTTTTGTTAACAATTTGTCTTGCAATGCAAATATATGCTTCTGAA
>NW_026030506.1:0-2469 GCF_019186545.1 Solanum stenotomum
AAATGTTTAACATTTTAAGAACATCCCTAACTCTCTTTACCCAATTATGTTGGTGATTGTGGGCCGTCTCGATCATAAGGTCATTAAAGTAATCACTTGAGATATCAATTTCTTTAGGGCTCCCACTATATCTATATCTATATCTATATATATTTGAAAATATATTTTTGGGTAGAAAATATGATCATAACGTTTACTTTATTTAATGTGGATATCGTTATAATAATTGAGAAATAAAATAGTGTTTAGTTAATTATAGCATCCTTTCTTACGAAGCTACTTACTTTGTTGACTTATTTATATCTTGGTGCTTATCATGAACCCACTTTACTATTTATACATTTACCTTTTTATTCGATCCTTTTTCTATTTTTATTCTCTCATTATTGAATATTCTAAAGTCTACCAAACCATCTTGTTTACTTTATTTAATGTGGAGGTCGTTGTAATAATTGAGAAATGGAATAGTGTTTAGTTAGTTGTAGCATCCTTTCTTATGTAGCTACCTATTTTGTTGACTTATTTATATCATGACGATTATAATGAACCCACATTACTACGACTTTATTATTCTAACTTTATAATATATTTTTTTATTAAAAATTTTCATTATTTACATTTTTACTTCATAAGGTCTGCAACATGGTACCTTCTCGAGACTCCACTTGTAGGATTACATTGAATATGTTATAGTTATTTAACTTATATATGACAATTAAAAAAGATAAGATCTATTTATGAAATTTTGCTTTAGTCCTCCAAACTTGTTGAGACGATCCTGGTGACCATGCATGCTTTAGAATATAAATACTCTACAATTAAGATTCTTTGATATTTTGCAAAAGGTGAGCAGTTATTGTAATACCATATAAAATTAAGATTCTTTGATTTTTTGCTAATATAATGTTTAATTAGTGTTAGACTTGAATTTGATGTTTATTTAGCCAATGCCTTAAGACAGACCCTAATAGCAGTTGTTGCTTGTTAGGGTTATGCCTTGATTTATCTTTCTCTCGAAGGAAAGTTAAAGTATTATTATAATTGTTTTTACTTTTACGGAAAGAAAAATAAAGTTCTCTTTCATACTTGGTTATTCTTTCCTGGGAGGAAAAATTTGGAACTCTATAAATTGAAAACCCATCTTCTCATACCAACACACACTACTAAAAAACTGCTAAAAAATGACAGAAGTAAAAGCGATGAACGGCGTCGCTTGGAGCGACGCCATTAGCCACAGACGTCAAATTATCTGGTCAAATATTTTACGAAAGCAACAAACAGTGTCTCTTAGTCCGTCGCTTTTTGGTCAAAATGTTGGTCAAACATTTTTTAAAAAAAGCGACGGACATAGAGACGTTGTCCGTCGCTTTTTTTAAACTATCTGCACTAGCAGACGCGATTTTCCCCATTTCTCCATATAAAAACAAAATTGAGAAATATTTTGATTTAATTTTATTTAAATCGTCTTCCAGATGACGGTTTTGTGTAAAATAAAAAACAAAAAAAATTATAATACCGACTTTCGGATGTTGGTAAAATTAAATAGTATGTAATAAATTAATATTTTCAATTAACTTTAAATAAATCGTCCTCCGAATGACGGTTTTATATAAGTTAAAAGATAATTTAATATAAAATATTGACCTCCCGATGTCAATACTATTTAATTAGCATGATTACTTTTTATTTATCTTAAAATTTAATGTGATACCGACCTCATGAGGTCGGTATTTTTTATTATATCTAATTACTTTTAATAAAAGCGACATCCGGAGATCGATTTGTTTAAAATATTCCCATTAATCATAATTTTGCTATTGTGCATAATATTAAAATTTCATTTTACACCTACAATTAATTGTTCAATAAGTGTAACAATTTTGTATACTTTTATAAATACAAAGTTAGAATTCGTGGAATAAATAAAAAAATATATATAATCCATATTTTGAGTATGAAACTACGTTGATATGAATTAGGAGATAATTATACTTATATTTATAGAGTAATGTACAAATTCTATCAGTCCGTCGTCTAATCATGAACTTAAAATCTTATGCCATGATGTAGTAGGGGTGAAGAGTTAACATATAATCCATTCGAGTATGAAATGCGAGATAGTATTATTATATACGTTTGATCTTGAATGAATGTTAAGTGTAGTGATCACCTCCTAATTATGATGACATGTAAAGGATACTTAATCGGAGTATGAAATACGTTGATTAATTATATATTCCTCGAGTAGTTTAACATCAAGTCTTATATACTAGTGCTTCAGATATGAAATACATTATCAATTAAAGAAATACCGATGATCAATTCAAGGAGATTTATATATTAAATTTGATATTGATAAACTTTTGTTGATCAATAAAATTAAATTTATATTATTAGAAGGTATATAATTTAAATTTATAAAATTAACTTGATCGATAAATTAAATTTCTGTTGATGTGTAGTTAAATT